>NW_027526407.1:26401070-26448570 GCF_048455015.1 Haemaphysalis longicornis | reverse complement strand
TTAGGTAGGGTTGGGTTAGGTTAGGTTGGGTTGGTTTGGGTTGGGTTAGGTTAGGTTAGGTTAGGTTGGGTTGGGTAAGGTTAGGTTAGTTTGGGTTAGGTTGGGTCAGGTTTGGTTAGGTTAGGTAGGGTTGGGTTAGGTTGGGTTGGGTTGGGTTGGGTTAGGTTAGATTAGGTAGGGTTGGGGAGGTTAGGTTAGGTTAGGTTATGTGGTAAACGGCAGGAGTAACTATAACTCTATAATCTGTGCGGCCGAGTCTGGACTAGCGTCGGGACCTTCCTGTGGAAAGCGAGAGCTGCGCTTGTTTCCATGGGCTTCGCGCCTGGAGGTTGTTGTATCGGCCGGCAGAAAACAGCCGACTCAGAACTGGCACGGACAGGGGGAATCCGACTATCTAATTAAAACAAAGCATTGCGAGCGCCGCTGGTCGGTGCTGACGCAATGTGACTTCTGCCCAGTGCTCTGAATGTCAACGTAAAAAAATAAAAAACACGGGTAAACGGTAGGAGTAACTACAAGTCAATAGCTGTGCGGTCGACCCCAAGTCAGCGTCGGGACCTTCTTGTGGAAAGCCACAGCTCTGCTTGTTTCCATGGGCTTCGCGCCAGCAGGTTCATGCTTCGGCCGGCAGAAAACAGAACTGGCACAGACCGGAGGAATCCGATTGTCTAATTAAAACAGAGTTGCGAGCGCCGCTGGTCAGTGCTGACGCATTGTGATTTCTGCCCAGTGCTCTGAATGTCAACGTGAAGAAATTCAAAAAAGCCCGGGTAAATGGCAGAAGTAACTATAACTCTATACGCTGTGCATTATGTTAGGTTAGGGTTGGGTTTGGTCGGGTTAGGTTAGGTTAGGTTGGGTTGGGTTGGGTGAGGTTAGGTTAGGTTAGGTTAGGTTGGGTTAGGTTAGGTTAGGTTAGGTTAGGTTAGGTTGGGTTGGGTTAGGTTAGGTTAGGTAGGGTTGGTTGGGGTTAGGTTTGGTTAGGTTAGGTTGGGTTGGGTTAGGTTAGGTTGGGTTGGGTTAGGTAAGGTAGGGTAGGGTTAGGTTAGGTTAGGTTAGGTTAGGTTAGGCTATGTGGTAAACGGCAGGAGTAACTATAACTCTATATGCGGTGCGGCCGAGCCCGGACTAGCGTCGGGACCTTCCTGTGGAAAGCGACAGCTGTGCTTGTTTCCATGGGGTTCGCGCCTGGAGGTTCTAGCTTCGACCGGAAGAAAACAGCCGACTCAGAACTGGCACGCACAGGGGGAATCCGACTATCTAATTAAAACAAAGCATTGCGAGCTCCGCTGGTAGGTGCTGTCGCACTGTGATTTCTGCCCAGTGCTCTTAATGTCAACGTAGAAATAAAAAAAAGCGCTGGTAAACGGTAGGAGTAACTAACCCTCTATAAGCGGTGCGGCCGAGCCCGGACCAGCGTCGGGACCTTCCTGTGGAAAGCCACAGCTGTGCTTGTTTCCATTGGCTTCGTGACTGGAGGTTCTAGCTTCGGCCGGCAGAAAACAGCCGACAAAGAACTGGCACGGACTTAGGGAATCCGCCTGTCTAATTAAAACAAAGCATTGTGAGTGCCACTGGTCGGGGCTGACGCAATGTGATTTCTGCCTAGTGCTCTGAATGTCAGCGTGAAGAAATTTTCGGCCCAGTGCTCTGAATGTCAAGGTAAAGAAATTAAAAAAAAGCGCTGGTAAATGGCAGGAGTAAATATAACTCTATAATTGGTGCGGCCGAGACCGGACCAGCGTCGGGGCCTTCCTGTGGAAAGCCACAGCTGTGCTTGTTTCCATGGGCTTCGCGCCTGGAGGTTGATGTATTGGCCGGCAGAAAACAGCCGACTCAGAACTGGCATGGACAGGGGGAATCCGACTGTCTAATTTAAACAAAGCATTGCGAGCGCCGCTGGTCGGTGCTGACGCAATCTGATTTCTGCCCAGTGCTCTGAATGTCAACGTAAAAAAATTAAAAAAAGAGCTGGTAAACGGTAGGAGTAACTATAACTCTATAAGTGGTGCGGCGCTGGTAAACGGCAGGAGTAACTATAACTCTATAAGGTGTGCGGCCGAGTCTGGACTAGCGTCGGGACCTTCCTGTGGAAAGCGTGAGCTGCGCTTGTTTCCATGGGCTTCGCGCCTGGAGGTTGTTGTATCGGCCGGCAGAAAACAGCCGACTCAGAACTGGCACGGACAGGGGGAATCCGACTGTGTAATTTAAAGAAAGCATTGCGAGCGCCGCTGGTCGGTGCTGACGCAATGTGAGTTCTGCCAAGTGCTCTGAATGTCAACGTAAAAAAAATAAAAAAATTCGGGTAAACGGTAGGAGTAACTATAACTCAATAGTTGTGCGGTCGACCTCAAATCAGCGTCGGGACCTTCTCGTGGAAAGCCACAGCTCTGCTTGTTTCCATGGGCTTCGCGCCAGCAGGTTCATGCTTCGGCCAGCAGAAAACAGAACTGGCACAGACCGGAGGAATCCGATTGTCTAATTAAAACAGAGTTGCGAGCGCCGCTGGTCAGTGCTGACGCATTGTGATTTCTGCCCAGTGCTCTGAATGTCAACGTGAAGAAATTCAAAAAAGCCCGGGTAAATGGCAGAAGTAACTATAACTCTATACGCTGTGCATTATGTTAGGTTAGGGTTGGGTTTGGTCGGGTTAGGTTAGGTTGGGTTGGGTTGGGTGAGGTTAGGTTAGGTTAGGTTAGGTTGGGTTAGGTTAGGTTAGGTTAGGTTAGGTTGGGTTGGGTTAGGTTAGGTTAGGTAGGGTTGGTTGGGGTTAGGTTTGGTTAGGTTAGGTTGGGTTGGGTTAGGTTAGGTTGGGTTGGGTTAGGTAAGGTAGGGTAGGGTTAGGTTAGGTTAGGTTAGGTTAGGTTAGGCTATGTGGTAAACGGCAGGAGTAACTATAACTCTATATGCGGTGCGGCCGAGCCCGGACTAGCGTCGGGACCTTCCTGTGGAAAGCGACAGCTGTGCTTGTTTCCATGGGGTTCGCGCCTGGAGGTTCTAGCTTCGACCGGAAGAAAACAGCCGACTCAGAACTGGCACGCACAGGGGGAATCCGACTATCTAATTAAAACAAAGCATTGCGAGCTCCGCTGGTAGGTGCTGTCGCACTGTGATTTCTGCCCAGTGCTCTTAATGTCAACGTAGAAATAAAAAAAAGCGCTGGTAAACGGTAGGAGTAACTAACCCTCTATAAGCGGTGCGGCCGAGCCCGGACCAGCGTCGGGACCTTCCTGTGGAAAGCCACAGCTGTGCTTGTTTCCATTGGCTTCGTGACTGGAGGTTCTAGCTTCGGCCGGCAGAAAACAGCCGACAAAGAACTGGCACGGACTTAGGGAATCCGCCTGTCTAATTAAAACAAAGCATTGTGAGTGCCACTGGTCGGGGCTGACGCAATGTGATTTCTGCCTAGTGCTCTGAATGTCAGCGTGAAGAAATTTTCGGCCCAGTGCTCTGAATGTCAAGGTAAAGAAATTAAAAAAAGCGCTGGTAAATGGCAGGAGTAAATATAACTCTATAATTGGTGCGGCCGAGACCGGACCAGCGTCGGGGCCTTCCTGTGGAAAGCCACAGCTGTGCTTGTTTCCATGGGCTTCGCGCCTGGAGGTTGATGTATTGGCCGGCAGAAAACAGCCGACTCAGAACTGGCATGGACAGGGGGAATCCGATGGTCTAAGTAAAACAAAGCATTGCGAGCGCCGCTGGTCCGTGCTGACGCAATCTGATTTCTGCCCAGTGCTCTGAATGTCAACGTAAAGAAATTAAAAAAAGAGCTGGTAAACGGTAGGAGTAACTATAACTCTATAAACGATGCGGCGCTGGTAAACGGCAGGAGTAACTATAACTCTATAATCTGTGCGGCCGAGTCTGGACTAGCGTCGGGACCTTCCTGTGGAAAGCGAGAGCTGCGCTTGTTTCCATGGGCTTCGCGCCTGGAGGTTGTTGTATCGGCCGGCAGAAAACAGCCGACTCAGAACTGGCACGGACAGGGGGAATCCGACTATCTAATTAAAAGAAAGCATTGCGAGCGCCGCTGGTCGGTGCTGACGCAATGTGACTTCTGCCCAGTGCTCTGAATGTCAACCTAAAAAAAATAAAAAACACGGGTAAACGGTAGGAGTAACTATAAGTCAATAGCTGTGCGGTCGACCCCAAATCAGCGTCGGGACCTTCTTGTGGAAAGCCACAGCTCTGCTTGTTTCCATGGGCTTCGCGCAAGCAGGTTTATGCTTCGGCCGGCAGAAAACAGAACTGGCACAGACCGGAGGAATCCGATTGTCTAATTAAAACAGAGTTGCGAGCGCCGCTGGTCAGTGCTGACGCATTGTGATTTCTGCCCAGTGCTCTGAATGTCAACGTGAAGAAATTCAAAAAAGCCCGGGTAAATGGCAGAAGTAACTATAACTCTATACGCTGTGCATTATGTTAGGTTAGGGTTGGGTTTGGTCGGGTTAGGTTAGGTTAGGTTGGGTTGGGTTGGGTGAGGTTAGGTTAGGTTAGGTTAGGTTGGGTTAGGTTAGGTTAGGTTAGGTTAGGTTGGGTTGGGTTAGGTTAGGTTAGGTAGGGTTGGTTGGGGTTAGGTTTGGTTAGGTTAGGTTGGGTTGGGTTAGGTTAGGTTGGGTTGGGTTAGGTAAGGTAGGGTAGGGTTAGGTTAGGTTAGGTTAGGTTAGGTTAGGTTAGGCTATGTGGTAAACGGCAGGAGTAACTATAACTCTATATGCGGTGCGGCCGAGCCTGGACTAGCGTCGGGACCTTCCTGTGGAAAGCGACAGCTGTGCTTGTTTCCATGGGGTTCGCGCCTGGAGGTTCTAGCTTCGACCGGAAGAAAACAGCCGACTCAGAACTGGCACGCACAGGGGGAATCCGACTATCTAATTAAAACAAAGCATTGCGAGCTCCGCTGGTAGGTGCTGTCGCACTGTGATTTCTGCCCAGTGCTCTTAATGTCAACGTAGAAATAAAAAAAAGCGCTGGTAAACGGTAGGAGTAACTAACCCTCTATAAGCGGTGCGGCCGAGCCCGGACCAGCGTCGGGACCTTCCTGTGGAAAGCCACAGCTGTGCTTGTTTCCATTGGCTTCGTGACTGGAGGTTCTAGCTTCGGCCGGCAGAAAACAGCTGACAAAGAACTGGCACGGACTTAGGGAATCCGCCTGTCTAATTAAAACAAAGCATTGTGAGTGCCACTGGTCGGGGCTGACGCAATGTGATTTCTGCCTAGTGCTCTGAATGTCAGCGTGAAGAAATTTTCGGCCCAGTGCTCTGAATGTCAAGGTAAAGAAATTAAAAAAAGCGCTGGTAAATGGCAGGAGTAAATATAACTCTATAATTGGTGCGGCCGAGACCGGACCAGCGTCGGGGCCTTCCTGTGGAAAGCCACAGCTGTGCTTGTTTCCATGGGCTTCGCGCCTGGAGGTTGATGTATTGGCCGGCAGAAAACAGCCGACTCAGAACTGGCATGGACAGGGGGAATCCGACTGTCTAATTTAAACAAAGCATTGCGAGCGCCGCTGGTCGGTGCTGACGCAATCTGATTTCTGCCCAGTGCTCTGAATGTCAACGTAAAAAAATTAAAAAAAGAGCTGGTAAACGGTAGGAGTAACTATAACTCTATAAGTGGTGCGGCGCTGGTAAACGGCAGGAGTAACTATAACTCTATAAGGTGTGCGGCCGAGTCTGGACTAGCGTCGGGACCTTCCTGTGGAAAGCGTGAGCTGCGCTTGTTTCCATGGGCTTCGCGCCTGGAGGTTGTTGTATCGGCCGGCAGAAAACAGCCGACTCAGAACTGGCACGGACAGGGGGAATCCGACTGTCTAATTTAAAGAAAGCATTGCGAGCGCCGCTGGTCGGTGCTGACGCAATGTGAGTTCTGCCAAGTGCTCTGAATGTCAACGTAAAAAAAATAAAAAAATTCGGGTAAACGGTAGGAGTAACTATAACTCAATAGTTGTGCGGTCGACCTCAAATCGGCGTCGGGACCTTCTCGTGGAAAGCCACAGCTCTGCTTGTTTCCATGGGCTTCGCGCCAGCAGGTTCATGCTTCGGCCGGCAGAAAACACAACTGGCACAGACCGGAGGAATCCGATTGTCTAATTAAAACAGAGTTGCGAGCGCCGCTGGTCAGTGCTGACGCATTGTGATTTCTGCCCAGTGCTCTGAATGTCAACGTGAAGAAATTCAAAAAAGCCCGGGTAAATGGCAGAAGTAACTATAACTCTATACGCTGTGCATTATGTTAGGTTAGGGTTGGGTTTGGTCGGGTTAGGTTAGGTTAGGTTGGGTTGGGTTGGGTGAGGTTAGGTTAGGTTAGGTTAGGTTGGGTTAGGTTAGGTTAGGTTAGGTTAGGTTAGGTTGGGTTGGGTTAGGTTAGGTTAGGTAGGGTTTGTTGGGGTTAGGTTTGGTTAGGTTAGGTTGGGTTGGGTTAGGTTAGGTTGGGTTGGGTTAGGTAAGGTAGGGTAGGGTTAGGTTAGGTTAGGTTAGGTTAGGTTAGGCTATGTGGTAAACGGCAGGAGTAACTATAACTCTATATGCGGTGCGGCCGAGCCCGGACTAGCGTCGGGACCTTCTTGTGGAAAGCGACAGCTGTGCTTGTTTCCATGGGGTTCGCGCCTGGAGGTTCTAGCTTCGACCGGAAGAAAACAGCCGACTCAGAACTGGCACGCACAGGGGGAATCCGACTATCTAATTAAAACAAAGCATTGCGAGCTCCGCTGGTAGGTGCTGTCGCACTGTGATTTCTGCCCAGTGCTCTTAATGTCAACGTAGAAATAAAAAAAAGCGCTGGTAAACGGTAGGAGTAACTAACCCTCTATAAGCGGTGCGGCCGAGCCCGGACCAGCGTCGGGACCTTCCTGTGGAAAGCCACAGCTGTGCTTGTTTCCATTGGCTTCGTGACTGGAGGTTCTAGCTTCGGCCGGCAGAAAACAGCCGACAAAGAACTGGCACGGACTTAGGGAATCCGCCTGTCTAATTAAAACAAAGCATTGTGAGTGCCACTGGTCGGGGCTGACGCAATGTGATTTCTGCCTAGTGCTCTGAATGTCAGCGTGAAAAAATTTTCGGCCCAGTGCTCTGAATGTCAAGGTAAAGAAATTAAAAAAAGCGCTGGTAAATGGCAGGAGTAAATATAACTCTATAAGCGGTGCGGCCGAGACCGGACCAGCGTCGGGGCTTTCCTGTGGAAAGCCACAGCTGTGCTTGTTTCCATGGGCTTCGCGCCTGGAGGTTGTTGTATCGGCCGGCAGAAAACAGCCGACTCAGAACTGGCATGGACAGGGGGAATCTGACTGTCTAATTTAAACAAAGCATTGCGAGCGCCGCTGGTCGGTGCTGACGCAATGTGACTTCTGCCCAGTGCTCTGAATGTCAACGTAAAAAATAAAAAACACGGGTAAACGGTAGGAGTAACTATAACTCAATAGCTGTGCGTTTGACCCCAAATCAGCGTCGGGACCTTCCTGTGGAAAGCCACAGCTGTGCTTGTTTCCATTGGCTTCGTGACTGGAGGTTCTAGCTTCGGCCGGCAGAAAACAGCCGACAAAGAACTGGCACGGACTTAGGGAATCCGCCTGTCTAATTAAAACAAAGCATTGTGAGTGCCACTGGTCGGGGCTGACGCAATGTGATTTCTGCCTAGTGCTCTGAATGTCAGCGTGAAGAAATTTTCGGCCCAGTGCTCTGAATGTCAAGGTAAAGAAATTAAAAAAAGCGCTGGTAAATGGCAGGAGTAAATATAACTCTATAAGCGGTGCGGCCGAGACCGGACCAGCGTCGGGGCCTTCCTGTGGAAAGCCACAGCTGTGCTTGTTTCCATGGGCTTCGCGCCTGGAGGTTGTTGTATCGGCCGGCAGAAAACAGCCGACTTAGAACTGGCATGGACAGGGGGAATCTGACTGTCTAATTTAAACAAAGCATTGCGAGCGCCGCTGGTCGGTGCTGACGCAATGTGACTTCTGCCCAGTGCTCTGAATGTCAACGTAAAAAATAAAAAACACGGGTAAACGGTAGGAGTAACTATAACTCAATAGCTGTGCGTTTGACCCCAAATCAGCGTCGGGACCTTCTCGTGGAAAGTCACAGCTCTGCTTGTTTCCATGGGCTTCGCGCCAGCAGGTTCTTGCTTCGGCCGGCAGAAAACAGAACTGGCACAGACCGGAGGAATCCGACTGTCTAATTAAAACAAAGAGTTGCGAGCGCCACTTGCCAGTGCTGACGCATTGTGATTTCTGCTCAGTGCTCTGAATGTCAACGTGAAGACATTCAAAAAAGCCCTTGTAAATGGCAGAAGTAACTATAACTCTATACGCTGTGCGTTATGTTATGTTAGTTTAGGGTTGGGTTTGGTCGGGTTAGGTTAGGTTAGGTTGGGTTGGTTTGGGTTAGGTTAGGTTAGGTTAGGTTAGGTTAGGTTAAGTTAGGTTAGGTTAGATTAGGTTAGGTTAGGTTGGGTTGGGTTAGGTTAGGTTAGGTTAGGTTAGGTTAGGTTGGTTTGAGTTAGGTTTGGTTAGGTTAGGTTGGGTTGGGTTAGCTTAGGTTGGGTTGGGTTGGGTTAGGTTAGGTTAGGTAGGGTTGGGTTAGGTTAGGTTATATGGTAAACGGCAGGAGTAACAATAACTCTATAAGCGGTGCGGCCGAGCCCGGACGAGCGTCAGGACCTTCCTGTGGAAAGCCACAGCTGTGCTTGTTTCCATTGGCTTCGCGCCTGGAGGTTCTAGCTGCGGCCGGCAGAAAACAGCCGACTCCGAACTGGCACGGACAGGGGGAATCCGACGGTCTAAGTAAAACAAAGCATTGCGAGCGCCGCTGGTCCGTGCTGACGCAATCTGATTTCTGCCCAGTGCTCTGAATGTCAACGTAAAGAAATTAAAAAAAGAGCTGGTAAACGGTAGGAGTAACTATAACTCTATAAACGATGCGGCGCTGGAAAACGGCAGGAGTAACTATAACTCTATAATCTGTGCGGCCGAGTCTGGACTAGCGTCGGGACCTTCCTGTGGAAAGCGAGAGCTGCGCTTGTTTCCATGGGCTTCGCGCCTGGAGGTTGTTGTATCGGCGGGCAGAAAACAGCCGACTCAGAACTGGCACGGACAGGGGGAATCCGACTATCTAATTAAAAGAAAGCATTGCGAGCGCCGCTGGTCGGTGCTGACGCAATGTGACTTCTGCCCAGTGCTCTGAATGTCAACGTAAAAAAATAAAAAAACACGGGTAAACGGTAGGAGTAACTATAAGTCAATAGCTGTGCGGTCGACCCCAAATCAGCGTCGGGACCTTCTTGTGGAAAGCCACAGCTCTGCTTGTTTCCATGGGCTTCGCGACAGCAGGTTCTTGCTTCGGCCGGCAGAAAACAGAACTGGCACACACCGGAGGAATCCGATTGTCTAATTAAAACAAAGGTTGCGAGCGCCGCTGGTCAGTGCTGACGCATTGTGATTTCTGCCCAGTGCTCTGAATGTCAACGTGAAGAAATTAAAAAAAGCCCGGGTAAACGGCAGAAGTAACTATAACTCTATATGCTGTGCGTTATGTTAGGTTAGGTTGGGTTGGGTGGGGTTATGTTGTTATGTGTGTTATGTGCGTTATGTTATGTGCGTTATGTGCGTTATGTTATGTGCGTTATGTGCGTTATGTGCGTTATGTTGTTAGGTTAGGTTGGGTTGGGTGGGGTTAGGTTAGGTTAGGTTGGGTTGGGTTAGGTTAGGTTAGGTTAGGTTGGGTTAGGTTAGGTTAGGTTAGGTTGGGTTGGGTAAGGTTAGGTTAGTTTGGGTTAGGTTGGGTCAGGTTTGGTTAGGTTAGGTAGGGTTGGGTTAGGTTAGGTTGGGTTGGGTTGGGTTAGGTTAGATTAGGTAGGGTTGGGGAGGTTAGGTTAGGTTAGGGTATGTGGTAAACGGCAGGAGTAACTATAACTCTATAAGCGGTGCGGCCGAGCCCGGACTAGCGTCGGGACCTTCCTGTGGAAAGCGACAGCTGTGCTTGTTTCCATGGGCTTCGCGCCTGGAGGTTGATGTATTGGCCGGCAGAAAACAGCCGACTCCGAACTGGCACGGACAGGGGGAATCCGACGGTCTAAGTAAAACAAAGCATTGCGAGCGCCGCTGGTCCGTGCTGACGCAATCTGATTTCTGCCCAGTGCTCTGAATGTCAACGTAAAGAAATTAAAAAAAGAGCTGGTAAACGGTAGGAGTAACTATAACTCTATAAACGATGCGGCGCTGGTAAACGGCAGGAGTAACTATAACTCTATAATCTGTGCGGCCGAGTCTGGACTAGCGTCGGGACCTTCCTGTGGAAAGCGAGAGCTGCGCTTGTTTCCATGGGCGTCGCGCCTGGAGGTTGTTGTATCGGCCGGCAGAAAACAGCCGACTCAGAACTGGCACGGACAGGGGGAATCCGACTATCTAATTAAAAGAAAGCATTGCGAGCGCCGCTGGTCGGTGCTGACGCAATGTGACTTCTGCCCAGTGCTCTGAATGTCAACCTAAAAAAATAAAAAACACGGGTAAACGGTAGGAGTAACTATAAGTCAATAGCTGTGCGGTCGACCCCAAATCAGCGTCGGGACCTTCTCGTGGAAAGCCACAGCTCTGCTTGTTTCCATGGGCTTCGCGCCAGCAGGTTTATGCTTCGGCCGGCAGAAAACAGAACTGGCACAGACCGGAGGAATCCGATTGTCTAATTAAAACAGAGTTGCGAGCGCCGCTGGTCAGTGCTGACGCATTGTGATTTCTGCCCAGTGCTCTGAATGTCAACGTGAAGAAATTCAAAAAAGCCCGGGTAAATGGCAGAAGTAACTATAACTCTATACGCTGTGCATTATGTTAGGTTAGGGTTGGGTTTGGTCGGGTTAGGTTAGGTTAGGTTGGGTTGGGTTGGGTGAGGTTAGGTTAGGTTAGGTTAGGTTGGGTTAGGTTAGGTTAGGTTAGGTTAGGTTGGGTTGGGTTAGGTTAGGTTAGGTAGGGTTGGTTGGGGTTAGGTTTGGTTAGGTTAGGTTGGGTTGGGTTAGGTTAGGTTGGGTTGGGTTAGGTAAGGTAGGGTAGGGTTAGGTTAGGTTAGGTTAGGTTAGGTTAGGCTATGTGGTAAACGGCAGGAGTAACTATAACTCTATATGCGGTGCGGCCGAGCCCGGACTAGCGTCGGGACCTTCCTGTGGAAAGCGACAGCTGTGCTTGTTTCCATGGGGTTCGCGCCTGGAGGTTCTAGCTTCGACCGGAAGAAAACAGCCGACTCAGAACTGGCACGCACAGGGGGAATCCGACTATCTAATTAAAACAAAGCATTGCGAGCTCCGCTGGTAGGTGCTGTCGCACTGTGATTTCTGCCCAGTGCTCTTAATGTCAACGTAGAAATAAAAAAAAGCGCTGGTAAACGGTAGGAGTAACTAACCCTCTATAAGCGGTGCGGCCGAGCCCGGACCAGCGTCGGGACCTTCCTGTGGAAAGCCACAGCTGTGCTTGTTTCCATTGGCTTCGTGACTGGAGGTTCTAGCTTCGGCCGGCAGAAAACAGCCGACAAAGAACTGGCACGGACTTAGGGAATCCGCCTGTCTAATTAAAACAAAGCATTGTGAGTGCCACTGGTCGGGGCTGACGCAATGTGATTTCTGCCTAGTGCTCTGAATGTCAGCGTGAAGAAATTTTCGGCCCAGTGCTCTGAATGTCAAGGTAAAGAAATTAAAAAAAAGCGCTGGTAAATGGCAGGAGTAAATATAACTCTATAATTGGTGCGGCCGAGACCGGACCAGCGTCGGGGCCTTCCTGTGGAAAGCCACAGCTGTGCTTGTTTCCATGGGCTTCGCGCCTGGAGGTTGATGTATTGGCCGGCAGAAAACAGCCGACTCAGAACTGGCATGGACAGGGGGAATCCGACTGTCTAATTTAAACAAAGCATTGCGAGCGCCGCTGGTCGGTGCTGACGCAATCTGATTTCTGCCCAGTGCTCTGAATGTCAACGTAAAAAAATTAAAAAAAGAGCTGGTAAACGGTAGGAGTAACTATAACTCTATAAGTGGTGCGGCGCTGGTAAACGGCAGGAGTAACTATAACTCTATAAGGTGTGCGGCCGAGTCTGGACTAGCGTCGGGACCTTCCTGTGGAAAGCGTGAGCTGCGCTTGTTTCCATGGGCTTCGCGCCTGGAGGTTGTTGTATCGGCCGGCAGAAAACAGCCGACTCAGAACTGGCACGGACAGGGGGAATCCGACTGTGTAATTTAAAGAAAGCATTGCGAGCGCCGCTGGTCGGTGCTGACGCAATGTGAGTTCTGCCAAGTGCTCTGAATGTAAACGTAAAAAAAATAAAAAAATTCGGGTAAACGGTAGGAGTAACTATAACCCAATAGTTGTGCGGTCGACCTCAAATCAGCGTCGGGACCTTCTCGTGGAAAGCCACAGCTCTGCTTGTTTCCATGGGCTTCGCGCCAGCAGGTTCATGCTTCGGCCGGCAGAAAACAGAACTGGCACAGACCGGAGGAATCCGATTGTCTAATTAAAACAGAGTTGCGAGCGCCGCTGGTCAGTGCTGACGCATTGTGATTTCTGCCCAGTGCTCTGAATGTCAACGTGAAGAAATTCAAAAAAGCCCGGGTAAATGGCAGAAGTAACTATAACTCTATACGCTGTGCATTATGTTAGGTTAGGGTTGGGTTTGGTCGGGTTAGGTTAGGTTAGGTTGGGTTGGGTTGGGTGAGGTTAGGTTAGGTTAGGTTAGGTTGGGTTAGGTTAGGTTAGGTTAGGTTAGGTTGGGTTGGGTTAGGTTAGGTTAGGTAGGGTTGGTTGGGGTTAGGTTTGGTTAGGTTAGGTTGGGTTGGGTTAGGTTAGGTTGGGTTGGGTTAGGTAAGGTAGGGTAGGGTTAGGTTAGGTTGGGTTAGGTTAGGTTAGGCTATGTGGTAAACGGCAGGAGTAACTATAACTCTATATGCGGTGCGGCCGAGCCCGGACTAGCGTCGGGACCTTCCTGTGGAAAGCGACAGCTGTGCTTGTTTCCATGGGGTTCGCGCCTGGAGGTTCTAGCTTCGACCGGAAGAAAACAGCCAACTCAGAACTGGCACGCACAGGGGGAATCCGACTATCTAATTAAAACAAAGCATTGCGAGCTCCGCTGGTAGGTGCTGTCGCACTGTGATTTCTGCCCAGTGCTCTTAATGTCAACGTAGAAATAAAAAAAAGCGCTGGTAAACGGTAGGAGTAACTAACCCTCTATAAGCGGTGCGGCCGAGCCCGGACCAGCGTCGGGACCTTCCTGTGGAAAGCCACAGCTGTGCTTGTTTCCATTGGCTTCGTGACTGGAGGTTCTAGCTTCGGCCGGCAGAAAACAGCCGACAAAGAACTGGCACGGACTTAGGGAATCCGCCTGTCTAATTAAAACAAAGCATTGTGAGTGCCACTGGTCGGGGCTGACGCAATGTGATTTCTGCCTAGTGCTCTGAATGTCAGCGTGAAGAAATTTTCGGCCCAGTGCTCTGAATGTCAAGGTAAAGAAATTAAAAAAAGCGCTGGTAAATGGCAGGAGTAAATATAACTCTATAATTGGTGCGGCCGAGACCGGACCAGCGTCGGGGCCTTCCTGTGGAAAGCCACAGCTGTGCTTGTTTCCATGGGCTTCGCGCCTGGAGGTTGATGTATTGGCCGGCAGAAAACAGCCGACTCAGAACTGGCATGGACAGGGGGAATCCGACTGTCTAATTTAAACAAAGCATTGCGAGCGCCGCTGGTCGGTGCTGACGCAATCTGATTTCTGCCCAGTGCTCTGAATGTCAACGTAAAAAAATTAAAAAAAGAGCTGGTAAACGGTAGGAGTAACTATAACTCTATAAGTGGTGCGGCGCTGGTAAACGGCAGGAGTAACTATAACTCTATAAGGTGTGCGGCCGAGTCTGGACTAGCGTCGGGACCTACCTGTGGAAAGCGTGAGCTGCGCTTGTTTCCATGGGCTTCGCGCCTGGAGGTTGTTGTATCGGCCGGCAGAAAACAGCCGACTCAGAACTGGCACGGACAGGGGGAATCCGACTGTCTAATTTAAAGAAAGCATTGCGAGCGCCGCTGGTCGGTGCTGACGCAATGTGAGTTCTGCCAAGTGCTCTGAATGTCAACGTAAAAAAAATAAAAAAATTCGGGTAAACGGTAGGAGTAACTATAACTCAATAGTTGTGCGGTCGACCTCAAATCAGCGTCGGGATCTTCTCGTGGAAAGCCACAGCTCTGCTTGTTTCCATGGGCTTCGCGCCAGCAGGTTCATGCTTCGGCCGGCAGAAAACAGAACTGGCACAGACCGGAGGAATCCGATTGTCTAATTAAAACAGAGTTGCGAGCGCCGCTGGTCAGTGCTGACGCATTGTGATTTCTGCCCAGTGCTCTGAATGTCAACGTGAAGAAATTCAAAAAAGCCCGGGTAAATGGCAGAAGTAACTATAACTCTATACGCTGTGCATTATGTTAGGTTAGGGTTGGGTTTGGTCGGGTTAGGTTAGGTTAGGTTGGGTTGGGTTGGGTGAGGTTAGGTTAGGTTAGGTTAGGTTGGGTTAGGTTAGGTTAGGTTAGGTTAGGTTGGGTTGGGTTAGGTTAGGTTAGGTAGGGTTTGTTGGGGTTAGGTTTGGTTAGGTTAGGTTGGGTTGGGTTAGGTTAGGTTGGGTTGGGTTAGGTAAGGTAGGGTAGGGTTAGGTTAGGTTAGGTTAGGTTAGGTTAGGCTATGTGGTAAACGGCAGGAGTAACTATAACTCTATATGCGGTGCGGCCGAGCCCGGACTAGCGTCGGGACCTTCCTGTGGAAAGCGACAGCTGTGCTTGTTTCCATGGGGTTCGCGCCTGGAGGTTCTAGCTTCGACCGGAAGAAAACAGCCGACTCAGAACTGGCACGCACAGGGGGAATCCGACTATCTAATTAAAACAAAGCATTGCGAGCTCCGCTGGTAGGTGCTGTCGCACTGTGATTTCTGCCCAGTGCTCTTAATGTCAACGTAGAAATAAAAAAAAGCGCTGGTAAACGGTAGGAGTAACTAACCCTCTATAAGCGGTGCGGCCGAGCCCGGACCAGCGTCGGGACCTTCCTGTGGAAAGCCACAGCTGTGCTTGTTTCCATTGGCTTCGTGACTGGAGGTTCTAGCTTCGGCCGGCAGAAAACAGCCGACAAAGAACTGGCACGGACTTAGGGAATCCGCCTGTCTAATTAAAACAAAGCATTGTGAGTGCCACTGGTCGGGGCTGACGCAATGTGATTTCTGCCTAGTGCTCTGAATGTCAGCGTGAAGAAATTTTCGGCCCAGTGCTCTGAATGTCAAGGTAAAGAAATTAAAAAAAGCGCTGGTAAATGGCAGGAGTAAATATAACTCTATAAGCGGTGCGGCCGAGACCGGACCAGCGTCGGGGCTTTCCTGTGGGAAGCCACAGCTGTGCTTGTTTCCATGGGCTTCGCGCCTGGAGGTTGTTGTATCGGCCGGCAGAAAACAGCCGACTCAGAACTGGCATGGACAGGGGGAATCCGACTGTCTAATTTAAACAAAGCATTGCGAGCGCCGCTGGTCGGTGCTGACGCAATGTGACTTCTGCCCAGTGCTCTGAATGTCAACGTAAAAAATAAAAAACACGGGTAAACGGTAGGAGTAACTATAACTCAATAGCAGTGCGTTTGACCCCAAATCAGCGTCGGGACCTTCTCGTGGAAAGTCACAGCTCTGCTTGTTTCCATGGGCTTCGCGCCAGCAGGTTCTTGCTTCGGCCGGCAGAAAACAGAACTGGCACAGACCGGAGGAATCCGACTGTCTAATTAAAACAAAGAGTTGCGAGCGCCACTTGCCAGTGCTGACGCATTGTGATTTCTGCTCAGTGCTCTGAATGTCAACGTGAAGACATACAAAAAAGCCCTTGTAAATGGCAGAAGTAACTATAACTCTATACGCTGTGCGTTATGTTAGGTTAGTTTAGGGTTGGGTTTGGTCGGGTTAGGTTAGGTTAGGTTGGGTTGGTTTGGGTTAGGTTAGGTTAGGTTAGGTTAGGTTAGGTTAAGTTAGGTTAGGTTAGGTTAGGTTAGGTTAGGTTGGGTTGGTTAGGTTAGGTTAGGTTAGGTTAGGTTGGTTTGGGTTAGGTTTGGTTAGGTTAGGTTGGGTTGGGTTAGCTTAGGTTGGGTTGGGTTGGGTTAGGTTAGGTTAGGTAGGGTTGGGTTAGGTTAGGTTATGTGGTAAACGGCAGGAGTAACAATAACTCTATAAGCGGTGCGGCCGAGCCCGGACGAGCGTCAGGACCTTCCTGTGGAAAGCCACAGCTGTGCTTGTTTCCATTGGCTTCGCGCCTGGAGGTTCTAGCTGCGGCCGGCAGAAAACAGCCGACTCCGAACTGGCACGGACAGGGGGAATCCGATGGTCTAAGTAAAACAAAGCATTGCGAGCGCCGCTGGTCCGTGCTGACGCAATCTGATTTCTGCCCAGTGCTCTGAATGTCAACGTAAAGAAATTAAAAAAAGAGCTGGTAAACGGTAGGAGTAACTATAACTCTATAAACGATGCGGCGCTGGTAAACGGCAGGAGTAACTATAACTCTATAATCTGTGCGGCCGAGTCTGGACTAGCGTCGGGACCTTCCTGTGGAAAGCGAGAGCTGCGCTTGTTTCCATGGGCTTCGCGCCTGGAGGTTGTTGTATCGGCCGGCAGAAAACAGCCGACTCAGAACTGGCACGGACAGGGGGAATCCGACTATCTAATTAAAAGAAAGCATTGCGAGCGCCGCTGGTCGGTGCTGACGCAATGTGACTTCTGCCCAGTGCTCTGAATGTCAACCTAAAAAAATAAAAAACACGGGTAAACGGTAGGAGTAACTATAAGTCAATAGCTGTGCGGTCGACCCCAAATCAGCGTCGGGACCTTCTTGTGGAAAGCCACAGCTCTGCTTGTTTCCATGGGCTTCGCGCCAGCAGGTTTATGCTTCGGCCGGCAGAAAACAGAACTGGCACAGACCGGAGGAATCCGATTGTCTAATTAAAACAGAGTTGCGAGCGCCGCTGGTCAGTGCTGACGCATTGTGATTTCTGCCCAGTGCTCTGAATGTCAACGTGAAGAAATTCAAAAAAGCCCGGGTAAATGGCAGAAGTAACTATAACTCTATATGCTGTGCATTATGTTAGGTTAGGGTTGGGTTTGGTCGGGTTAGGTTAGGTTAGGTTGGGTTGGGTTGGGTGAGGTTAGGTTAGGTTAGGTTAGGTTGGGTTAGGTTAGGTTAGGTTAGGTTAGGTTGGGTTGGGTTAGGTTAGGTTAGGTAGGGTTGGTTGGGGTTAGGTTTGGTTAGGTTAGGTTGGGTTGGGTTAGGTTAGGTTGGGTTGGGTTAGGTAAGGTAGGGTAGGGTTAGGTTAGGTTAGGTTAGGTTAGGTTAGGTTAGGCTATGTGGTAAACGGCAGGAGTAACTATAACTCTATATGCGGTGCGGCCGAGCCTGGACTAGCGTCGGGACCTTCCTGTGGAAAGCGACAGCTGTGCTTGTTTCCATGGGGTTCGCGCCTGGAGGTTCTAGCTTCGACCGGAAGAAAACAGCCGACTCAGAACTGGCACGCACAGGGGGAATCCGACTATCTAATTAAAACAAAGCATTGCGAGCTCCGCTGGTAGGTGCTGTCGCACTGTGATTTCTGCCCAGTGCTCTTAATGTCAACGTAGAAATAAAAAAAAGGGCTGGTAAACGGTAGGAGTAACTAACCCTCTATAAGCGGTGCGGCCGAGCCCGGACCAGCGTCGGGACCTTCCTGTGGAAAGCCACAGCTGTGCTTGTTTCCATTGGCTTCGTGACTGGAGGTTCTAGCTTCGGCCGGCAGAAAACAGCTGACAAAGAACTGGCACGGACTTAGGGAATCCGCCTGTCTAATTAAAACAAAGCATTGTGAGTGCCACTGGTCGGGGCTGACGCAATGTGATTTCTGCCTAGTGCTCTGAATGTCAGCGTGAAGAAATTTTCGGCCCAGTGCTCTGAATGTCAAGGTAAAGAAATTAAAAAAAGCGCTGGTAAATGGCAGGAGTAAATATAACTCTATAATTGGTGCGGCCGAGACCGGACCAGCGTCGGGGCCTTCCTGTGGAAAGCCACAGCTGTGCTTGTTTCCATGGGCTTCGCGCCTGGAGGTTGATGTATTGGCCGGCAGAAAACAGCCGACTCAGAACTGGCATGGACAGGGGGAATCCGACTGTCTAATTTAAACAAAGCATTGCGAGCGCCGCTGGTCGGTGCTGACGCAATGTGACTTCTGCCCAGTGCTCTGAATGTCAACGTAAAAAATAAAAAACACGGGTAAACGGTAGGAGTAACTATAACTCAATAGCTGTGCGTTTGACCCCAAATCAGCGTCGGGACCTTCCTGTGGAAAGCCACAGCTGTGCTTGTTTCCATTGGCTTCGTGACTGGAGGTTCTAGCTTCGGCCGGCAGAAAACAGCCGACAAAGAACTGGCACGGACTTAGGGAATCCGCCTGTCTAATTAAAACAAAGCATTGTGAGTGCCACTGGTCGGGGCTGACGCAATGTGATTTCTGCCTAGTGCTCTGAATGTCAGCGTGAAGAAATTTTCGGCCCAGTGCTCTGAATGTCAAGGTAAAGAAATTAAAAAAAGCGCTGGTAAATGGCAGGAGTAAATATAACTCTATAAGCGGTGCGGCCGAGACCGGACCAGCGTCGGGGCCTTCCTGTGGAAAGCCACAGCTGTGCTTGTTTCCATGGGCTTCGCGCCTGGAGGTTGTTGTATCGGCCGGCAGAAAACAGCCGACTTAGAACTGGCATGGACAGGGGGAATCTGACTGTCTAATTTAAACAAAGCATTGCGAGCGCCGCTGGTCGGTGCTGACGCAATGTGACTTCTGCCCAGTGCTCTGAATGTCAACGTAAAAAATAAAAAACACGGGTAAACGGTAGGAGTAACTATAACTCAATAGCTGTGCGTTTGACCCCAAATCAGCGTCGGGACCTTCTCGTGGAAAGTCACAGCTCTGCTTGTTTCCATGGGCTTCGCGCCAGCAGGTTCTTGCTTCGGCCGGCAGAAAACAGAACTGGCACAGACCGGAGGAATCCGACTGTCTAATTAAAACAAAGAGTTGCGAGCGCCACTTGCCAGTGCTGACGCATTGTGATTTCTGCTCAGTGCTCTGAATGTCAACGTGAAGACATTCAAAAAAGCCCTTGTAAATGGCAGAAGTAACTATAACTCTATACGCTGTGCGTTATGTTATGTTAGTTTAGGGTTGGGTTTGGTCGGGTTAGGTTAGGTTAGGTTGGGTTGGTTTGGGTTAGGTTAGGTTAGGTTAGGTTAGGTTAGGTTAAGTTAGGTTAGGTTAGGTTAGGTTAGGTTAGGTTGGGTTGGGCTAGGTTAGGTTAGGTTAGGTTAGGTTAGGTTGGTTTGAGTTATGTTTGGTTAGGTTAGGTTGGGTTGGGTTAGCTTAGGTTGGGTTGGGTTGGGTTAGGTTAGGTTAGGTAGGGTTGGGTTAGGTTAGGTTATGTGGTAAACGGCAGGAGTAACAATAACTCTATAAGCGGTGCGGCCGAGCCCGGACGAGCGTCAGGACCTTCCTGTGGAAAGCCACAGCTGTGCTTGTTTCCATTGGCTTCGCGCCTGGAGGTTCTAGCTGCGGCCGGCAGAAAACAGCCGACTCCGAACTGGCACGGACAGGGGGAATCCGACGGTCTAAGTAAAACAAAGCATTGCGAGCGCCGCTGGTCCGTGCTGACGCAATCTGATTTCTGCCCAGTGCTCTGAATGTCAACGTAAAGAAATTAAAAAAAGAGCTGCTAAACGGTAGGAGTAACTATAACTCTATAAACGATGCGGCGCTGGAAAACGGCAGGAGTAACTATAACTCTATAATCTGTGCGGCCGAGTCTGGACTAGCGTCGGGACCTTCCTGTGGAAAGCGAGAGCTGCGCTTGTTTCCATGGGCTTCGCGCCTGGAGGTTGTTGTATCGGCGGGCAGAAAACAGCCGACTCAGAACTGGCACGGACAGGGGGAATCCGACTATCTAATTAAAAGAAAGCATTGCGAGCGCCGCTGGTCGGTGCTGACGCAATGTGACTTCTGCCCAGTGCTCTGAATGTCAACGTAAAAAAATAAAAAAACACGGGTAAACGGTAGGAGTAACTATAAGTCAATAGCTGTGCGGTCGACCCCAAATCAGCGTCGGGACCTTCTTGTGGAAAGCCACAGCTCTGCTTGTTTCCATGGGCTTCGCGACAGCAGGTTCTTGCTTCGGCCGGCAGAAAACAGAACTGGCACACACCGGAGGAATCCGATTGTCTAATTAAAACAAAGGTTGCGAGCGCCGCTGGTCAGTGCTGACGCATTGTGATTTCTGCCCAGTGCTCTGAATGTCAACGTGAAGAAATTAAAAAAAGCCCGGGTAAACGGCAGAAGTAACTATAACTCTATATGCTGTGCGTTATGTTAGGTTAGGTTGGGTTGGGTGGGGTTATGTTGTTATGTGTGTTATGTGCGTTATGTTATGTGCGTTATGTGCGTTATGTTATGTGCGTTATGTGCGTTATGTGCGTTATGTTGTTAGGTTAGGTTGGGTTGGGTGGGGTTAGGTTAGGTTAGGTTGGGTTGGGTTAGGTTAGGTTAGGTTAGGTTGGGTTAGGTTAGGTTAGGTTAGGTTGGGTTGGGTAAGGTTAGGTTAGTTTGGGTTAGGTTGGGTCAGGTTTGGTTAGGTTAGGTAGGGTTGGGTTAGGTTAGGTTGGGTTGGGTTGGGTTAGGTTAGATTAGGTAGGGTTGGGGAGGTTAGGTTAGGTTAGGTTATGTGGTAAACGGCAGGAGTAACTATAACTCTATAAGCGGTGCGGCCGAGCCCGGACTAGCGTCGGGACCTTCCTGTGGAAAGCGACAGCTGTGCTTGTTTCCATGGGCTTCGCGCCTGGAGGTTGATGTATTGGCCGGCAGAAAACAGCCGACTCCGAACTGGCACGGACAGGGGGAATCCGACGGTCTAAGTAAAACAAAGCATTGCGAGCGCCGCTGGTCCGTGCTGACGCAATCTGATTTCTGCCCAGTGCTCTGAATGTCAACGTAAAGAAATTAAAAAAAGAGCTGGTAAACGGTAGGAGTAACTATAACTCTATAAACGATGCGGCGCTGGTAAACGGCAGGAGTAACTATAACTCTATAATCTGTGCGGCCGAGTCTGGACTAGCGTCGGGACCTTCCTGTGGAAAGCGAGAGCTGCGCTTGTTTCCATGGGCGTCGCGCCTGGAGGTTGTTGTATCGGCCGGCAGAAAACAGCCGACTCAGAACTGGCACGGACAGGGGGAATCCGACTATCTAATTAAAAGAAAGCATTGCGAGCGCCGCTGGTCGGTGCTGACGCAATGTGACTTCTGCCCAGTGCTCTGAATGTCAACCTAAAAAAATAAAAAACACGGGTAAACGGTAGGAGTAACTATAAGTCAATAGCTGTGCGGTCGACCCCAAATCAGCGTCGGGACCTTCTCGTGGAAAGCCACAGCTCTGCTTGTTTCCATGGGCTTCGCGCCAGCAGGTTTATGCTTCGGCCGGCAGAAAACAGAACTGGCACAGACCGGAGGAATCCGATTGTCTAATTAAAACAGAGTTGCGAGCGCCGCTGGTCAGTGCTGACGCATTGTGATTTCTGCCCAGTGCTCTGAATGTCAACGTGAAGAAATTCAAAAAAGCCCGGGTAAATGGCAGAAGTAACTATAACTCTATACGCTGTGCATTATGTTAGGTTAGGGTTGGGTTTGGTCGGGTTAGGTTAGGTTAGGTTGGGTTGGGTTGGGTGAGGTTAGGTTAGGTTAGGTTAGGTTGGGTTAGGTTAGGTTAGGTTAGGTTAGGTTGGGTTGGGTTAGGTTAGGTTAGGTAGGGTTGGTTGGGGTTAGGTTTGGTTAGGTTAGGTTGGGTTGGGTTAGGTTAGGTTGGGTTGGGTTAGGTAAGGTAGGGTAGGGTTAGGTTAGGTTAGGTTAGGTTAGGTTAGGCTATGTGGTAAACGGCAGGAGTAACTATAACTCTATATGCGGTGCGGCCGAGCCCGGACTAGCGTCGGGACCTTCCTGTGGAAAGCGACAGCTGTGCTTGTTTCCATGGGGTTCGCGCCTGGAGGTTCTAGCTTCGACCGGAAGAAAACAGCCGACTCAGAACTGGCACGCACAGGGGGAATCCGACTATCTAATTAAAACAAAGCATTGCGAGCTCCGCTGGTAGGTGCTGTCGCACTGTGATTTCTGCCCAGTGCTCTTAATGTCAACGTAGAAATAAAAAAAAGCGCTGGTAAACGGTAGGAGTAACTAACCCTCTATAAGCGGTGCGGCCGAGCCCGGACCAGCGTCGGGACCTTCCTGTGGAAAGCCACAGCTGTGCTTGTTTCCATTGGCTTCGTGACTGGAGGTTCTAGCTTCGGCCGGCAGAAAACAGCCGACAAAGAACTGGCACGGACTTAGGGAATCCGCCTGTCTAATTAAAACAAAGCATTGTGAGTGCCACTGGTCGGGGCTGACGCAATGTGATTTCTGCCTAGTGCTCTGAATGTCAGCGTGAAGAAATTTTCGGCCCAGTGCTCTGAATGTCAAGGTAAAGAAATTAAAAAAAGCGCTGGTAAATGGCAGGAGTAAATATAACTCTATAAGCGGTGCGGCCGAGACCGGACCAGCGTCGGGGCCTTCCTGTGGAAAGCCACAGCTGTGCTTGTTTCCATGGGCTTCGCGCCTGGAGGTTGATGTATTGGCCGGCAGAAAACAGCCGACTCAGAACTGGCATGGACAGGGGGAATCCGACTGTCTAATTTAAACAAAGCATTGCGAGCGCCGCTGGTCGGTGCTGACGCAATCTGATTTCTGCCCAGTGCTCTGAATGTCAACGTAAAAAAATTAAAAAAAGAGCTGGTAAACGGTAGGAGTAACTATAACTCTATAAGTGGTACGGCGCTGGTAAACGGCAGGAGTAACTATAACTTTATAAGGTGTGCGGCCGAGTCTGGACTAGCGTCGGGACCTTCCTGTGGAAAGCGTGAGCTGCGCTTGTTTCCATGGGCTTCGCGCCTGGAGGTTGTTGTATCGGCCGGCAGAAAACAGCCGACTCAGAACTGGCACGGACAGGGGGAATCCGACTGTCTAATTTAAAGAAAGCATTGCGAGCGCCGCTGGTCGGTGCTGACGCAATGTGAGTTCTGCCAAGTGCTCTGAATGTCAACGTAAAAAAAATAAAAAAATTCGGGTAAACGGTAGGAGTAACTATAACTCAATAGTTGTGCGGTCGACCTCAAATCAGCGTCGGGACCTTCTCGTGGAAAGCCACAGCTCTGCTTGTTTCCATGGGCTTCGCGCCAGCAGGTTCATGCTTCGGCCGGCAGAAAACAGAACTGGCACAGACCGGAGGAATCCGATTGTCTAATTAAAACAGAGTTGCGAGCGCCGCTGGTCAGTGCTGACGCATTGTGATTTCTGCCCAGTGCTCTGAATGTCAACGTGAAGAAATTCAAAAAAGCCCGGGTAAATGGCAGAAGTAACTATAACTCTATACGCTGTGCATTATGTTAGGTTAGGGTTGGGTTTGGTCGGGTTAGGTTAGGTTAGGTTGGGTTGGGTTGGGTGAGGTTAGGTTAGGTTAGGTTAGGTTGGGTTAGGTTAGGTTAGGTTAGGTTAGGTTGGGTTGGGTTAGGTTAGGTTAGGTAGGGTTGGTTAGGTTAGGTTGGGTTGGGTTAGGTTAGGTTGGGTTGGGTTAGGTAAGGTAGGGTAGGGTTAGGTTAGGTTAGGTTAGGTTAGGTTAGGCTATGTGGTAAACGGCAGGAGTAACTATAACTCTATATGCGGTGCGGCCGAGCCCGGACTAGCGTCGGGACCTTCCTGTGGAAAGCGACAGCTGTGCTTGTTTCCATGGGGTTCGCGCCTGGAGGTTCTAGCTTCGACCGGAAGAAAACAGCCGACTCAGAACTGGCACGCACAGGGGGAATCCGACTATCTAATTAAAACAAAGCATTGCGAGCTCCGCTGGTAGGTGCTGTCGCACTGTGATTTCTGCCCAGTGCTCTTAATGTCAACGTAGAAATAAAAAAAAGCGCTGGTAAACGGTAGGAGTAACTAACCCTCTATAAGCGGTGCGGCCGAGCCCGGACCAGCGTCGGGACCTTCCTGTGGAAAGCCACAGCTGTGCTTGTTTCCATTGGCTTCGTGACTGGAGGTTCTAGCTTCGGCCGGCAGAAAACAGCCGACAAAGAACTGGCACGGACTTAGGGAATCCGCCTGTCTAATTAAAACAAAGCATTGTGAGTGCCACTGGTCGGGGCTGACGCAATGTGATTTCTGCCTAGTGCTCTGAATGTCAGCGTGAAGAAATTTTCGGCCCAGTGCTCTGAATGTCAAGGTAAAGAAATTAAAAAAAAGCGCTGGTAAATGGCAGGAGTAAATATAACTCTATAATTGGTGCGGCCGAGACCGGACCAGCGTCGGGGCCTTCCTGTGGAAAGCCACAGCTGTGCTTGTTTCCATGGGCTTCGCCCCTGGAGGTTGATGTATTGGCCGGCAGAAAACAGCCGACTCAGAACTGGCATGGACAGGGGGAATCCGACTGTCTAATTTAAACAAAGCATTGCGAGCGCCGCTGGTCGGTGCTGACGCAATCTGATTTCTGCCCAGTGCTCTGAATGTCAACGTAAAAAAATTAAAAAAAGAGCTGGTAAACGGTAGGAGTAACTATAACTCTATAAGTGGTGCGGCGCTGGTAAACGGCAGGAGTAACTATAACTCTATAAGGTGTGCGGCCGAGTCTGGACTAGCGTCGGGACCTTCCTGTGGAAAGCGTGAGCTGCGCTTGTTTCCATGGGCTTCGCGCCTGGAGGTTGTTGTATCGGCCGGCAGAAAACAGCCGACTCAGAACTGGCACGGACAGGGGGAATCCGACTGTGTAATTTAAAGAAAGCATTGCGAGCGCCGCTGGTCGGTGCTGACGCAATGTGAGTTCTGCCAAGTGCTCTGAATGTCAACGTAAAAAAAATAAAAAAATTCGGGTAAACGGTAGGAGTAACTATAACTCAATAGTTGTGCGGTCGACCTCAAATCAGCGTCGGGACCTTCTCGTGGAAAGCCACAGCTCTGCTTGTTTCCATGGGCTTCGCGCCAGCAGGTTCATGCTTCGGCCGGCAGAAAACAGAACTGGCACAGACCGGAGGAATCCGATTGTCTAATTAAAACAGAGTTGCGAGCGCCGCTGGTCAGTGCTGACGCATTGTGATTTCTGCCCAGTGCTCTGAATGTCAACGTGAAGAAATTCAAAAAAGCCCGGGTAAATGGCAGAAGTAACTATAACTCTATACGCTGTGCATTATGTTAGGTTAGGGTTGGGTTTGGTCGGGTTAGGTTAGGTTAGGTTGGGTTGGGTTGGGTGAGGTTAGGTTAGGTTAGGTTAGGTTGGGTTAGGTTAGGTTAGGTTAGGTTAGGTTGGGTTGGGTTAGGTTAGGTTAGGTAGGGTTTGTTGGGGTTAGGTTTGGTTAGGTTAGGTTGGGTTGGGTTAGGTTAGGTTGGGTTGGGTTAGGTAAGGTAGGGTAGGGTTAGGTTAGGTTAGGTTAGGTTAGGTTAGGCTATGTGGTAAACGGCAGGAGTAACTATAACTCTATATGCGGTGCGGCCGAGCCCGGACTAGCGTCGGGACCTTCCTGTGGAAAGCGACAGCTGTGCTTGTTTCCATGGGGTTCGCGCCTGGAGGTTCTAGCTTCGACCGGAAGAAAACAGCCGACTCAGAACTGGCACGCACAGGGGGAATCCGACTATCTAATTAAAACAAAGCATTGCGAGCTCCGCTGGTAGGTGCTGTCGCACTGTGATTTCTGCCCAGTGCTCTTAATGTCAACGTAGAAATAAAAAAAAGCGCTGGTAAACGGTAGGAGTAACTAACCCTCTATAAGCGGTGCGGCCGAGCCCGGACCAGCGTCGGGACCTTCCTGTGGAAAGCCACAGCTGTGCTTGTTTCCATTGGCTTCGTGACTGGAGGTTCTAGCTTCGGCCGGCAGAAAACAGCCGACAAAGAACTGGCACGGACTTAGGGAATCCGCCTGTCTAATTAAAACAAAGCATTGTGAGTGCCACTGGTCGGGGCTGACGCAATGTGATTTCTGCCTAGTGCTCTGAATGTCAGCGTGAAGAAATTTTCGGCCCAGTGCTCTGAATGTCAAGGTAAAGAAATTAAAAAAAGCGCTGGTAAATGGCAGGAGTAAATATAACTCTATAAGCGGTGCGGCCGAGACCGGACCAGCGTCGGGGCTTTCCTGTGGGAAGCCACAGCTGTGCTTGTTTCCATGGGCTTCGCGCCTGGAGGTTGTTGTATCGGCCGGCAGAAAACAGCCGACTCAGAACTGGCATGGACAGGGGGAATCTGACTGTCTAATTTAAACAAAGCATTGCGAGCGCCGCTGGTCGGTGCTGACGCAATGTGACTTCTGCCCAGTGCTCTGAATGTCAACGTAAAAAATAAAAAACACGGGTAAACGGTAGGAGTAACTATAACTCAATAGCAGTGCGTTTGACCCCAAATCAGCGTCGGGACCTTCTCGTGGAAAGTCACAGCTCTGCTTGTTTCCATGGGCTTCGCGCCAGCAGGTTGTTGCTTCGGCCGGCAGAAAACAGAACTGGCACAGACCGGAGGAATCCGACTGTCTAATTAAAACAAAGAGTTGCGAGCGCCACTTGCCAGTGCTGACGCATTGTGATTTCTGCTCAGTGCTCTGAATGTCAACGTTAAGACATACAAAAAAGCCCTTGTAAATGGCAGAAGTAACTATAACTCTATACGCTGTGCGTTATGTTAGGTTAGTTTAGGGTTGGGTTTGGTCGGGTTAGGTTAGGTTAGGTTGGGTTGGTTTGGGTTAGGTTAGGTTAGGTTAGGTTAGGTTAGGTTAAGTTAGGTTAGGTTAGGTTAGGTTAGGTTAGGTTGGGTTGGTTAGGTTAGGTTAGGTTGGTTTGGGTTAGGTTTGGTTAGGTTAGGTTGGGTTGGGTTAGCTTAGGTTGGGTTGGGTTGGGTTAGGTTAGGTTAGGTAGGGTTGGGTTAGGTTAGGTTATGTGGTAAACGGCAGGAGTAACAATAACTCTATAAGCGGTGCGGCCGAGCCCGGACGAGCGTCAGGACCTTCCTGTGGAAAGCCACAGCTGTGCTTGTTTCCATTGGCTTCGCGCCTGGAGGTTCTAGCTGCGGCCGGCAGAAAACAGCCGACTCCGAACTGGCACGGACAGGGGGAATCCGATGGTCTAAGTAAAACAAAGCATTGCGAGCGCCGCTGGTCCGTGCTGACGCAATCTGATTTCTGCCCAGTGCTCTGAATGTCAACGTAAAGAAATTAAAAAAAGAGCTGGTAAACGGTAGGAGTAACTATAACTCTATAAACGATGCGGCGCTGGTAAACGGCAGGAGTAACTATAACTCTATAATCTGTGCGGCCGAGTCTGGACTAGCGTCGGGACCTTCCTGTGGAAAGCGAGAGCTGCGCTTGTTTCCATGGGCTTCGCGCCTGGAGGTTGTTGTATCGGCCGGCAGAAAACAGCCGACTCAGAACTGGCACGGACAGGGGGAATCCGACTATCTAATTAAAAGAAAGCATTGCGAGCGCCGCTGGTCGGTGCTGACGCAATGTGACTTCTGCCCAGTGCTCTGAATGTCAACCTAAAAAAATAAAAAACACGGGTAAACGGTAGGAGTAACTATAAGTCAATAGCTGTGCGGTCGACCCCAAATCAGCGTCGGGACCTTCTTGTGGAAAGCCACAGCTCTGCTTGTTTCCATGGGCTTCGCGCCAGCAGGTTTATGCTTCGGCCGGCAGAAAACAGAACTGGCACAGACCGGAGGAATCCGATTGTCTAATTAAAACAGAGTTGCGAGCGCCGCTGGTCAGTGCTGACGCATTGTGATTTCTGCCCAGTGCTCTGAATGTCAACGTGAAGAAATTCAAAAAAGCCCGGGTAAATGGCAGAAGTAACTATAACTCTATACGCTGTGCATTATGTTAGGTTAGGGTTGGGTTTGGTCGGGTTAGGTTAGGTTAGGTTGGGTTGGGTTGGGTGAGGTTAGGTTAGGTTAGGTTAGGTTGGGTTAGGTTAGGTTAGGTTAGGTTAGGTTGGGTTGGGTTAGGTTAGGTTAGGTAGGGTTTGTTGGGGTTAGGTTTGGTTAGGTTAGGTTGGGTTGGGTTAGGTTAGGTTGGGTTGGGTTAGGTAAGGTAGGGTAGGGTTAGGTTAGGTTAGGTTAGGCTATGTGGTAAACGGCAGGAGTAACTATAACTCTATATGCGGTGCGGCCGAGCCCGGACTAGCGTCGGGACCTTCTTGTGGAAAGCGACAGCTGTGCTTGTTTCCATGGGGTTCGCGCCTGGAGGTTCTAGCTTCGACCGGAAGAAAACAGCCGACTCAGAACTGGCACGCACAGGGGGAATCCGACTATCTAATTAAAACAAAGCATTGCGAGCTCCGCTGGTAGGTGCTGTCGCACTGTGATTTCTGCCCAGTGCTCTTAATGTCAACGTAGAAATAAAAAAAAGCGCTGGTAAACGGTAGGAGTAACTAACCCTCTATAAGCGGTGCGGCCGAGCCCGGACCAGCGTCGGGACCTTCCTGTGGAAAGCCACAGCTGTGCTTGTTTCCATTGGCTTCGTGACTGGAGGTTCTAGCTTCGGCCGGCAGAAAACAGCCGACAAAGAACTGGCACGGACTTAGGGAATCCGCCTGTCTAATTAAAACAAAGCATTGTGAGTGCCACTGGTCGGGGCTGACGCAATGTGATTTCTGCCTAGTGCTCTGAATGTCAGCGTGAAGAAATTTTCGGCCCAGTGCTCTGAATGTCAAGGTAAAGAAATTAAAAAAAGCGCTGGTAAATGGCAGGAGTAAATATAACTCTATAAGCGGTGCGGCCGAGACCGGACCAGCGTCGGGGCTTTCCTGTGGAAAGCCACAGCTGTGCTTGTTTCCATGGGCTTCGCGCCTGGAGGTTGTTGTATCGGCCGGCAGAAAACAGCCGACTCAGAACTGGCATGGACAGGGGGAATCTGACTGTCTAATTTAAACAAAGCATTGCGAGCGCCGCTGGTCGGTGCTGACGCAATGTGACTTCTGCCCAGTGCTCTGAATGTCAACGTAAAAAATAAAAAACACGGGTAAACGGTAGGAGTAACTATAACTCAATAGCTGTGCGTTTGACCCCAAATCAGCGTCGGGACCTTCCTGTGGAAAGCCACAGCTGTGCTTGTTTCCATTGGCTTCGTGACTGGAGGTTCTAGCTTCGGCCGGCAGAAAACAGCCGACAAAGAACTGGCACGGACTTAGGGAATCCGCCTGTCTAATTAAAACAAAGCATTGTGAGTGCCACTGGTCGGGGCTGACGCAATGTGATTTCTGCCTAGTGCTCTGAATGTCAGCGTGAAGAAATTTTCGGCCCAGTGCTCTGAATGTCAAGGTAAAGAAATTAAAAAAAGCGCTGGTAAATGGCAGGAGTAAATATAACTCTATAAGCGGTGCGGCCGAGACCGGACCAGCGTCGGGGCCTTCCTGTGGAAAGCCACAGCTGTGCTTGTTTCCATGGGCTTCGCGCCTGGAGGTTGTTGTATCGGCCGGCAGAAAACAGCCGACTTAGAACTGGCATGGACAGGGGGAATCTGACTGTCTAATTTAAACAAAGCATTGCGAGCGCCGCTGGTCGGTGCTGACGCAATGTGACTTCTGCCCAGTGCTCTGAATGTCAACGTAAAAAATAAAAAACACGGGTAAACGGTAGGAGTAACTATAACTCAATAGCTGTGCGTTTGACCCCAAATCAGCGTCGGGACCTTCTCGTGGAAAGTCACAGCTCTGCTTGTTTCCATGGGCTTCGCGCCAGCAGGTTCTTGCTTCGGCCGGCAGAAAACAGAACTGGCACAGACCGGAGGAATCCGACTGTCTAATTAAAACAAAGAGTTGCGAGCGCCACTTGCCAGTGCTGACGCATTGTGATTTCTGCTCAGTGCTCTGAATGTCAACGTGAAGACATTCAAAAAAGCCCTTGTAAATGGCAGAAGTAACTATAACTCTATACGCTGTGCGTTATGTTATGTTAGTTTAGGGTTGGGTTTGGTCGGGTTAGGTTAGGTTAGGTTGGGTTGGTTTGGGTTAGGTTAGGTTAGGTTAGGTTAGGTTAGGTTAAGTTAGGTTAGGTTAGGTTAGGTTAGGTTAGGTTGGGTTGGGTTAGGTTAGGTTAGGTTAGGTTAGGTTAGGTTGGTTTGAGTTAGGTTTGGTTAGGTTAGGTTGGGTTGGGTTAGCTTAGGTTGGGTTGGGTTGGGTTAGGTTAGGTTAGGTAGGGTTGGGTTAGGTTAGGTTATGTGGTAAACGGCAGGAGTAACAATAACTCTATAAGCGGTGCGGCCGAGCCCGGACGAGCGTCAGGACCTTCCTGTGGAAAGCCACAGCTGTGCTTGTTTCCATTGGCTTCGCGCCTGGAGGTTCTAGCTGCGGCCGGCAGAAAACAGCCGACTCCGAACTGGCACGGACAGGGGGAATCCGACGGTCTAAGTAAAACAAAGCATTGCGAGCGCCGCTGGTCCGTGCTGACGCAATCTGATTTCTGCCCAGTGCTCTGAATGTCAACGTAAAGAAATTAAAAAAAGAGCTGGTAAACGGTAGGAGTAACTATAACTCTATAAGCTGTGCGGCGCTGGTAAATGGCAGGAGTAACTATAACTCCATAAGCTGTGTGGCCGAGTCTGGACTAGCGTCGGGACCTTCCTGTGGAAAGCGAGAGCTGTGCTTGTTTCCATGGGCTTCGCGCCTGGAGGTTGATGTATTGGCCGGCAGAAAACAGCCGACTCAGAACTGGCACGGACAGGGGGAATCCGACTATCTAATTAAAAGAAAGCATTGCGAGCGCCGCTGGTCGGTGCTGACGCAATGTGACTTCTGCCCAGTGCTCTGAATGTCAACCTAAAAAAATAAAAAACACGGGTAAACGGTAGGAGTAACTATAAGTCAATAGCTGTGCGGTCGACCCCAAATCAGCGTCGGGACCTTCTTGTGGAAAGCCACAGCTCTGCTTGTTTCCATGGGCTTCGCGACAGCAGGTTCTTGCTTCGGCCGGCAGAAAACAGAACTGGCACACACCGGAGGAATCCGATTGTTTAATTAAAACAAAGGTTGCGAGCGCCGCTGGTCAGTGCTGACGCATTGTGATTTCTGCCCAGTGCTCTGAATGTCAACGTGAAGAAATTAAAAAAAGCCCGGGTAAACGGCAGAAGTAACTATAACTCTATATGCTGTGCGTTATGTTAGGTTAGGTTGGGTTGGGTGGGGTTATGTTGTTATGTGTGTTATGTGCGTTATGTTATGTGCGTTATGTGCGTTATGTTATGTGCGTTATGTGCGTTATGTTGTTAGGTTAGGTTGGGTTGGGTGGGGTTAGGTTAGGTTAGGTTGGGTTGGGTTAGGTTAGGGTAGGTTAGGTTGGGTTAGGTTAGGTTAGGTTAGGTTGGGTTGGGTAAGGTTAGGTTAGTTTGGGTTAGGTTGGGTCAGGTTTGGTTAGGTTAGGTAGGGTTGGGTTAGGTTAGGTTGGGTTGGGTTGGGTTAGGTTAGATTAGGTAGGGTTGGGGAGGTTAGGTTAGGTTAGGTTATGTGGTAAACGGCAGGAGTAACTATAACTCTATAAGCGGTGCGGCCGAGCCCGGACTAGCGTCGGGACCTTCCTGTGGAAAGCGACAGCTGTGCTTGTTTCCATGGGCTTCGCGCCTGGAGGTTGATGTATTGGCCGGCAGAAAACAGCCGACTCAGAACTGGCACGGACAGGGGGAATCCGACTGTCTAATTTAAACAAAGCATTGCGAGCGCCGCTGGTCGGTGCTGACGCAATCTGATTTCTGCCCAGTGCTCTGAATGTCAACGTAAAGAAATTAAAAAAAGCGCTGGTAAACGGTAGGAGTAACTATAACTCTATACGCGGTGCGGTGCTGGTAAACGGCAGGAGTAACTATAACTCTATAAGCTGTGCGGCCGAGTGTGGACTGTGGACTGCCCAGTGCTCTGAATGTCAACGTAAAAAAATTAAAAAAAGAGCTGGTAAACGGTAGGAGTAACTATAACTCTATAAGCGGTGCGGCCCTGGTAAACGGCAGGAGTAACTATAACTCTATAAGGTGTGCGGCCGAGTCTGGACTAGCGTCGGGACCTTCCTGTGGAAAGCGAGAGCTGCGCTTGTTTCCATTGGCTTCGCGCCTGGAGGTTGTTGTATCGGCCGGTAGAAAACAGCCGACTCAGAACTGGCACGGACAGGGGGAATCCGACTGTCTAATTTAAAGAAAGCATTGCGAGCGCCGCTGGTCGGTGCTGACGCAATGTGAGTTCTGCCAAGTGCTCTGAATGTCAACGTAAAAAAATAAAAAAAAGAGCTGGTAAACGGTAGGAGTAACTATAACTCTATAAGCGGTGCGGCCCTGGTAAACGGCAGGCGTAACTATAACTCTATAAGGTGTGCGGCCGAGTCTGGACTAGCGTCGGGACCTTCCTGTGGAAAGCGAGAGCTGCGCTTGTTTTCATTGGCTTCGCGCCTGGAGGTTGTTGTATCGGCCGGCAGAAAACAGCCGACTCAGAACTGGCACAGACCGGAGGAATCCGATTGTCTAGTTAAAACAAAGAGTTGCGAGCGCCGCTGGTCAGTGCTGACGCATTGTGATTTCTGCCCAGTGCGCTGAATGTCAACGTGAAGAAATTCAAAAAAGCCCGGGTAAATGGCAGAAGTAACTATAACTCTATACGCTGTGCATTATGTTAGGTTAGGGTTGGGTTTGGTCGGGTTAGGTTAGGTTAGGTTAGGTTGGGTTGGGTTGGGTGAGGTTAGGTTAGGTTAGGTTAGGTTGGGTTAGGTTAGGTTAGGTTAGGTTAGGTTAGGTTAGGTTGGGTTGGGTTAGGTTAGGTTAGGTTAGGTTAGGTAGGGTTGGTTTGGGTTAGGTTTGGTTAGGTTAGGTTGGGTTGGGTTAGGTTAGGTTGGGTTGGGTTGGGTTGGGTTGGGTTAGGTAAGGTAGGGTAGGGTTAGGTTAGGTTAGGTTAGGTTAGGCTATGTGGTAAACGGAAGAGTAACTATAACTCTATAAGCGGTGCGGCCGAGCCCGGACTAGCGTCGGGACCTTCCTGTGGAAAGCGACAGCTGTGCTTGTTTCCATGGGGTTCGCGCCTGGAGGTTCTAGCTTCAAACCGGAAGAAAACAGCCGACTCAGAACTGGCACGCACAGGGGGAATCCAACTATCTAATTAAAACAAAGCATTGCGAGCTCCGCTGGTAGGTGCTGACGCACTGTGATTTCTGCCCAGTACTCTTAATGTCAACGTAGAAATAAAAAAAAGCGCTGGTAAACGGTAGGAGTAACTATAACTCTATAAGCGGTGCGGCCGAGCCCGGACCAGCGTCGGGACCTTCCTGTGGAAAGCCACAGCTGTGCTTGTTTCCATTGGCTTCGCGACTGGAGGTTCTAGCTACGGCCGGCAGAAAACTGCCGACTCAGAACTGGCACGGACTTAGGGAATCCGCCTGTCTAATTAAAACAAAGCATTGTGAGTGCCACTGGTCGGTGCTGACGCAATGTGACTTCTGCCCAGTGCTCTGAATGTCAACGTAAAAAAATAAAAAACAAGGGTAAACGGTAGGAGTAACTATAACTCAATAGCTGTGCGGTCGACCCCAAATCAGCGTCGGGACCTTCTTGTGGAAAGCCACAGCTCTGCTTGTTTCCATGGGCTTCGCGCCTGCAGGTTCTTGCTTCGGCCGGCAAAAAACAGAACTGGCACAGACCGGAGGAATCCGATTGTCTAATTAAAACAAAGAGTTGCGAGCGCCGCTGGTCAGTGCTGACGCATTGTGATTTCTGCCCAGTGCTCTGAATGTCAACGTGAAGAAATTCAAAAAAGCCCGTGTAAACGGCAGAAGTAACTATAACTCTATATGCTGTGCGTTATGTTAGGTTAGGGTATTGTTGGGTTGGGTGGGGTTAGGTTAGGTTAGGTTGGGTTGGGTTAGGTTAGGTTAGGTTAGGTTAGGTTGGGTTAGGTTAGGTTAGGTTAGGTTAGGTTGGGTTGGGTTAGGTTAGGTTAGGTTGGGTTAGGTTGGGTTAGGTTTGGTTAGGTTAGGTAGGGTTGGGTTAGGTTAGGTTGGGTTGGGTTGGGTTAGGTTAGATTAGGTAGGGTTGGGGAGGTTAGGTTAAGTTAGGTTATGTGGTAAACGGCAGGAGTAACTATAACTCTATAAGCGGTGCGGCCGAGCTCGGACTAGCGTCGGGACCTTCCTGTGGAAAGCGACAGCTGTGCTTGTTTCCATGGGGTTCGCGCCTGGAGGTTCTAGCTTCGGCCGGCAGAAAACAGCCGACTCAGAACTGGCACGGACAGGGGGAATCCGACTATCTTGTTAAAGCAAAGCATTGCGAGCTCCGCTGGTAGGTGCTGACGCACTGTGATTTCTGCCCAGTGCTCTTAATGTCAACGTAGAAAAAAAAGCGCAGGTAAACGGCAATAGTAACTATATCTCTATAAGCGGTGCGGCCGAGCCCGGACTAGCGTCAGGACCTTCCTGTGGAAAGCCACAGCTGTGCTTGTTTCCATGGGCTTCGCGCCTGGAGGTTGATGTATTGGCCGGCAGAAAACAGCCGACTCAGAACTGGCACGGACAGGGGGAATCCGACTGTCTAATTTAAACAAAGCATTGCGAACGCCGCTGGTCGGTGCTGACGCAATCTGATTTCTGCCCAGTGCTCTGAATGTCAACGTAAAAAAATTAAAAAAAGAGCTGGTAAACGGTAGGAGTAACTATAACTCTATAAGCGGTGCGGCCCTGGTAAACGGCAGGAGTAACTATAACTCTATAAGGTGTGCGGCCGAGTCTGGACTAGCGTCGGGACCTTCCTGTGGAAAGCGAGAGCTGCGCTTGTTTCCATTGGCTTCGCGCCTGGAGGTTGTTGTATCGGCCGGCAGAAAACAGCCGACTCAGAACTGGCACGGACAGGGGGAATCCGACTGTCTAATTTAAAGAAAGCATTGCGAGCGCCGCTGGTCGGTGCTGACGCAATGTGAGTTCTGCCAAGTGCTCTGAATGTCAACGTAAAAAAATAAAAAAAAGAGCTGGTAAACGGTAGGAGTAACTATAACTCTATAAGCGGTGCGGCCCTGGTAAACGGCAGGAGTAACTATAACTCTATAAGGTGTGCGGCCGAGTCTGGACTAGCGTCGGGACCTTCCTGTGGAAAGCGAGAGCTGCGCTTGTTTTCATTGGCTTCGCGCCTGGAGGTTGTTGTATCGGCCGGCAGAAAACAGCCGACTCAGAACTGGCACAGACCGGAGGAATCCGATTGTCTAGTTAAAACAAAGAGTTGCGAGCGCCGCTGGTCAGTGCTGACGCATTGTGATTTCTGCCCAGTGCGCTGAATGTCAACGTGAAGAAATTCAAAAAAGCCCGGGTAAATGGCAGAATTAACTATAACTCTATACACTGTGCGTTATGTTAGGTTAGGGTTGGGTTTGGTCGGGTTAGGTTAGGTTAGGTTAGGTTGGGTTGGTTTGGGTGAGGTTAGGTTAGGTTAGGTTAGGTTGGGTTAGGTTAGGTTAGGTTAGGTTAGGTTAGGTTAGGTTGGGTTGGGTTAGGTTAGGTTAGGTTAGGTAGGGTTGGTTTGGGTTAGGTTTGGTTAGGTTAGGTTGGGTTGGGTTAGGTTAGGTTGGGTTGGGTTGGGTTGGGTTAGGTAAGGTAGGGTAGGGTTAGGTTAGGTTAGGTTAGGTTAGGCTATGTGGTAAACGGAAGAGTAACTATAACTCTATAAGCGGTGCGGCCGAGCCCGGACTTGCGTCGGGACCTTCCTGTGGAAAGCGACAGCTGTGCTTGTTTCCATGGGGTTCGCGCCTGGAGGTTCTAGCTTCAAACCGGAAGAAAACAGCCGACTCAGAACTGGCACGCACAGGGGGAATCCGACTATCTAATTAAAACAAAGCATTGCGAGCTCCGCTGGTAGGTGCTGACGCACTGTGATTTCTGCCCAGTGCTCTTAATGTCAACGTAGAAATAAAAAAAAAGCGCTGGTAAACGGTAGGAGTAACTATAACTCTATAAGCGGTGCGGCCGAGCCCGGACCAGCGTCGGGACCTTCCTGTGGAAAGCCACAGCTGTGCTTGTTTCCATTGGCTTCGCGACTGGAGGTTCAGCTACGGCCGGCAGAAAACAGCCGACTCAGAACTGGCACGGACTTAGGGAATCCGCCTGTCTAATTAAAACAAAGCATTGTGAGTGCCACTGGTCGGTGCTGACGCAATGTGACTTCTGCCCAGTGCTCTGAATGTCAACGTAAAAAAATAAAAAACAAGGGTAAACGGTAGGAGTAACTATAACTCAATAGCTGTGCGGTCGACCCCAAATCAGCGTCGGGACCTTCTTGTGGAAAGCCACAGCTCTGCTTGTTTCCATGGGCTTCGCGCCTGCAGGTTCTTGCTTCGGCCGGCAAAAAACAGAACTGGCACAGACCGGAGGAATCCGATTGTCTAATTAAAACAAAGAGTTGCGAGCGCCGCTGGTCAGTGCTGACGCATTGTGATTTCTGCCCAGTGCTCTGAATGTCAACGTGAAGAAATTCAAAAAAGCCCGTGTAAACGGCAGAAGTAACTATAACTCTATATGCTGTGCGTTATGTTAGGTTAGGTTATTGTTGGGTTGGGTGGGGTTAGGTTAGGTTAGGTTGGGTTGGGTTAGGTTAGGTTAGGTTAGGTTAGGTTAGGTTGGGTTAGGTTAGGTTAGGTTAGGTTAGGTTGGGTTGGGTTAGGTTACGTTAGGTTGGTTAGGTTGGGTTAGGTTTGGTTAGGTTAGGTAGGGTTGGGTTAGGTTAGGTTGGGTTGGGTTGGGTTAGGTTAGATTAGGTAGGGTTGGGGAGGTTAGGTTAAGTTAGGTTATGTGGTAAACGGCAGGAGTAACTATAACTCTATAAGCGGTGCGGCCGAGCTCGGACTAGCGTCGGGACCTTCCTGTGGAAAGCGACAGCTGTGCTTGTTTCCATGGGGTTCGCGCCTGGAGGTTCTAGCTTCGGCCGGCAGAAAAGAGCCGACTCAGAACTGGCACGGACAGGGGGAATCCGACGGTCTAAGTAAAACAAAGCATTGCGAGCGCCGCTGGTCGGTGCTGACGCAATCTGATTTCTGCCCAGTGCTCTGAATGTCAACGTAAAGAAATTTAAAAAAGAGCTGGTAAACGGTAGGAGTAACTATAACTCTATAAACGATGCGGCGCTGGTAAACGGCAGGAGTAACTATAACTCTATAAGCTGTGCGGCCGAGTCTGGACTTGCGTCGGGACCTTCCTGTGGAAAGCGAGAGCTGCGCTTGTTTCCATGGGCTTCGAGCCTGGAGGTTGTTGTATCGGCTGGCAGAAAACAGCCGACTCAGAACTGCCACGGACAGGGGGAATCCGACTGTCTAATTTAAACAAAGCATTGCGAGCGCCGCTGGTCGGTGCTGACGCAATGTGAGTTCTGCCAAGTGCTCTGAATGTCAACGTAAAAAAAAAACTCGGGTAAACGGTAGGAGTAACTATAACTCAATAGCTGTGTGGTCGACCTCAAATCAGCGTCGGGACCTTCTCGTGGAAAGCCACAGCTCTGCTTGTTTCCATGGGCTTCGCGCCAGCAGGTTCTTGCTTCGGCCAGCAGAAAACAGAACTGGCACAGACCGGAGGGATCCGATTGTCTAATTAAAACAGAGTTGCGTGCGCCGCTGGTCAGTGCTGACGCATTAGAGAGTTTTAGCATAGCGGCTCCCGTACGCTACGCTAAGGTTAGCGGGTAGCGGGACCGGACTGCGCATGCGCGCGCGCGGGGAGTGCGAGGAGGTTGCCCCGCAGCGGAGGGAAAGAGCGGGCATGGCGAAAGCAGGCCGCGCGGAACTAATCCACCCCACCGTGACGAATTTGCTCTCCCCAGTCGCGCCCCGCTACCCGCCGCCGTAGCGTTAGCGGACGGAGCACGCTATGCTAAAACTCTCTATTGTGATTTCTGCCCAGTGCTCTGAATGTCAACGTGAAGAAATTAAAAAAAGTCCGGGTAAATGGCAGAAGTAACTATAACTCTATACGCTGTGCGTTATGTTAGGTTAGGTTCGGGTTGGGTTTGGTCGGGTTAGGTTAGGTTAGGTTGCGTTGGGTTGGGTGAGGTTAGGTTAGGTTAGGTTAGGTTGGGTTAGGTTAGGTTAGGTTAGGTTAGGTTAGGTTGGGTTGGGTCAGGTTAGGTTAGGTTAGGTAGGGTTGGTTTGGGTTAGGTTTGGTTAGGTTGGGTTGGGTTAGGTTAGGTTGGGTTGGGTTAGGTAAGGTAGGGTAGGGTTAGGTTAGGTTAGGTTAGGTTAGGCTATGTGGTAAACGGCAGGAGTAACTATAACTCTATATGCGGTGCGGCCGAGCCCGGACTAGCGTCGGGACCTTCCTGTGGAAAGCGACAGCTGTGCTTGTTTCCATGGGGTTCGCGCCTGGAGGTTCTAGCTTCGACCGGAAGAAAACAGCCGACTCAGAACTGGCACGCACAGGGGGAATCCGACTATCTAATTAAAACAAAGCATTGCGAGCTCCGCTGGTAGGTGCTGACGCACTGTGATTTCTGCCCAGTGCTCTTAATGTCAACGTAGAAATAAAAAAAAGCGCTGGTAAACGGTAGGAGTAACTATAACTCTATAAGCGGTGCGGCCGAGCCCGGACCAGCGTCGGGACCTTCCTGTGGAAAGCCACAGCTGTGCTTGTTTCCATTGGCTTCGCGACTGGAGGTTCTAGCTTCGGCCGGCAGAAAACAGCCGACTCAGAACTGGCACGGACAGGGGGAATCCGACTATCTTGTTAAAACTAAGCATTGCGAGGTCCGCTGGTAGGTGCTGACGCACTGTGATTTCTGCCCAGTGCTCTTAATGTCAACGTAGAAAAAAAAGCGCAGGTAAACGGCAGGAGTAACTATATCTCTATAAGCGGTGCGGCCGAGCCCGGACTAGCGTCAGGACCTTCCTGTGGAAAGCCACAGCTGTGCTTGTTTCCATTGGCTTCGCGCCTGGAGGTTCTAGCTTCGGCCGGCAGAAAACAGCCGACTCAGAACTGGCACGAACAGGGTAATCCGACGGTCTTAGTAAAACAAAGCCTTGCGAGCGCCGCTGGTCGGTGCTGACGCAATCTGACTTCTGCCCAGTGCTCTGAATGTCAACGTAAAGAAATTCAAAAAAGAGCTGGTAAACGGTAGGAGTAACTATAACTCTATATGCGGTGGGGCGCTGGTAAACGGCAGGAGTAACTATAACTCTATAAGGTGTGCGGCCGAGCCCGGACCAGCGTCAGGACCTTCCTGTGGAAAGCCACAGCTGTGCTTGTTTCCATTGGCTTCGCACCTGGAGGTTCTAGATTCGGCCGGCAGAAAACAGCTGACTCAGAACTGGCACGGACAGGGGGAATCCGACTGTCTAATTTAAACAAAGCACTTTGAGCGCCGCTGGTCGGTGCTGACGCAATGTGAGTTCTGCCAAGTGCTCTGAATGTCAACGTAAAAAAAAAACTTGGGTAAACGGTAGGAGTAACTATAACTCAATAGCTGTGTGGTCGACCTCAAATCAGCGTCGGGACCTTCTCGTGGAAAGCCACAGCTCTGCTTGTTTCCATGGGCTTCGCGCCAGCAGGTTCTTGCTTCGGCCGGCAGAAAACAGAACTGGCACAGACCGGAGGGATCCTATTGTCTAATTAAAACAGAGTTGCGAGCGCCGCTGGTCAGTGCTGACGCATTGTGATTTCTGCCCAGTGCTCTGAATGTCAACGTGAAGAAATTCAAAAAAGTCCGGGTAAATGGCAGAAGTAACTATAACTCTATACGCTGTGCGTATGTTAGGTTAGGTTCGGGTTGGGTTTGGTCGGGTTAGGTTAGGTTAGGTTGCGTTGGGTTGGGTGAGGTTAGGTTAGGTTAGGTTAGGTTGGGTTAGGTTAGGTTAGGTTAGGTTGGGTTGGGTCAGGTTAGGTTAGGTTAGGTAGGGTTGGTTTGGGTTAGGTTTGGTTAGGTTAGGTTGGGTTGGGTTAGGTTAGGTTGGGTTGGGTTGGGTTAGGTAAGGTAGGGTAGGGTTAGGTTAGGTTAGGTTAGATTAGGCTATGTGGTAAACGGTAGGAGTAACTATAACTCTATAAGCGTTGAGGCGCTGGTAAACGGCAGGAGTAACTATAACTCTATAAGCTGTGCGGCCGAGTCTGGACTAGCGTCGGGACCTTCCTGTGGAAAGCGAGAGCTGTGCTTGTTTCCATGGGCTTCGCGCCTGGAGGTTGTTGTATCGGCCGGCAGAAAACAGCCGTCTCAGAACTGGCACGGACAGGGGGAATCCGACTGTCTAATTTAAACAAAGCATTGCAAACGCCGCTGGTCGGTGCTGACGCAATGTGAGTTCTGCCCAGTGCTCTGAATGTCAACGTAAAAAAATAAAAAACTCGGGTAAACGGTAGGAGTAACTATAATTCAATAGCTGTGCGGTCGACCCCAAATCAGCGTCGGGACCTTCTTGTGGAAAGCCACAGCACTGCTTGTTTCCATGGCCTTCGCGCCAGTAGGTTCTTGCTTCGGCCGGCAGAAAACAGAACTGGCACAGACCGCAGGAATCCGATTGTCTAATTAAAACAAAGAGTTGTGAGCACCGCTGGTCAGTGCTGACGCATTGTGATTTCTGCCCAGTGCTCTGAATGTCAACGTGAAGAAATTCAAAAAAGTCCATGTAAATGGCAGAAGTAACTATAACTCTATACGCTGTGCGTTATGTTAGGTTAGGTTAGGGTTGGGTTTGATCGGGTTAGGTTAGGTTAGGTTGGGTTGGGTTAGGTTAGGTTAGGTTAGGTTAGGTTGGGTTAGGTTAGGTTAGGTTAGGTTAGGTTGGTTTGGGTTAGGTTTGGTTAGGTTAGGTTGGGTTGGGTTAGGTTAGGTTGGGTTAGGTAGGGTTGGGTTAGGTTAGGTTATGTGGTAAACGGCAGGAGTAACAATAACTATAAGCGGTGCGGTGGAGCCCGGACCATCGTCGGGGCCTTCCTGTGGAAAGCCACAGCTGTGCTTGTTTCCATGGGCTTCGCGCCTGGAAGTTCTAGCTTCGGCCGGCGGAAAACAGCCGACTCAGAACTGGCACGGAAAGGGGAAATCCGACGGTCTAAGTAAAACAAAGCATTGCGAGCGCCGTTGGTCGGTGCTGACGCAATCTGATTTCTGCCCAGTGCTCTGAATGTCAACGTAAAGAAATTAAAAAAAGATCTGGTAAACGGTAGGAGTAACTATAACTCAATGAGCGTTGCGGCGCTGGTAAACGGCAGGAGTAACTATTACTCTATAAGCTGTGCGGCCGAGTCTGGACTAGCGTCGGGACCTTCCTGTGGAAAGCGAGAGCTGTGCTTGTTTCCATGGGCTTCGCGCCTGGAGGTTGTTATATTGGCCGGCAGAAAACAGCCGACTCAGAACTGGCACGGATAGGGGGAATCCGACTGTCTAATTTAAACAAAGCATTGCGAGCGCCGCTGGTCGGTGCTGACGCAATGTGAGTTCTGCCCAGTGCTCTGAATGTCAACGTAAAAAATTATAAAACGCGGGTAAACGGTAGGAGTAACTATAACTCAATAGCTGTGCGGTCGACCCCAAATCAGCGTCGGGACCTTCTCGTGGAAAGCCACAGCTCTGCTTGTTTCCATGGGCTTCGCGCCAGCAGGTTCTTGCTTCGGCCGGCAGAAAACAGAACTGGCACAGACCGGAGGAATCCGACTGTCTAATTAAAACAAAGAGTTGCGAGCGCCGCTTGTCAGTGCTGACGCATTGTGATTTCTGCTCAGTGCTCTGAATGTCAACGTGAAGACATTAAAAAAAGCCCGGGTAAATGGCAGAAGTAACTATAACTCTATACGCTGTGCGTTGTGTTAGGTTAGGTTAGGGTTAGGTTTGGTCGGGTTAGGTTACGTTAGGTTGGGTTGGTTTGGGTTAGGTTAGGTTAGGTTAGGTTAGGTTAAGTTGGGTTAGGTTAGGTTAGGTTAGGTTAGGTTGGGTTGGGTTAGGTTAGGTTAGGTTAGGTTAGGTAGGGTTGGTTTGGGTTAGGTTTGGTTAGGTTAGGTTGGGTTGGGTGAGGTTAGGTTGGGTTGGGTTGGGTTAGGTTAGGTTAGGTAGGGTTGGGTTAGGTTAGGTTATGTGGTAAACGGCAGGAGTAACAATAACTCTATAAGCTGTTGTGAAATGGTTTATTGTTCAGCAGCGATTTAGATATAGCACTTCACTCTCCACCAAGTTCGCGCATCACAGTTCCCGCAGCACCAACAACCCAGTCCCGTTGGTCCCGTCGACCCGCACACAGCACCCGTCTACACCACCATCGCACTCCGCCATACTCTGTTGATGTTCCTGCCGCTCCGATCTCCGGTGGGCTCCCTCCGCTTGATCGCGATGCCACTGCTGATCTGCGGATGGGCTCCCGCCCCCTCACAATTCTCCCCCCCTTAATCCGTGCATGAGGGCTTCCACGGGGGGTGGTACGTGGCAAGTTGGTCTGCGTTTGCCAACCCTTTGTTTCCCTGTGAGGGGATCTTTGAGGGCATACGTGTTTTGCCCTACACGGGCAGTCACCACGAAGGGGCCTAGCCGTCTGGGTGCAAGCTTTGCGGTGAAGCCTGTCCGTGCATTGCTCAAAGGGTGAGCAGTGCGAAGCACGAGGTCTCCTGCCCTGAAGGCAAACGGTCTACGTGTCCTGTTGTACTGTCGCTGCTGGAGCTCCCTAGCGTGGTCTTGATGCTGTTTGGCCATTTCAAGAGCATCTTGTAGGTAGATCTCCAGCTCCGCTGCCAGTGCATGAGAAGCGGATGACGAGGTGTGCTCACTGCTCAGCTGCTGGCGCTCAGCCCAAGGTGTTCGCAGCTCCCGTCCATAGCAGAGGAATGCAGGAGTGAAGCCTGTGACCACGCTCTCTGTGGTGCGCATAGCAAAAGCTACTTCTGGCAGTCTCTTGTCCCAGTCTCGGTGAGATGCACAGTAGTTGACGATGGATTGCTTGACCGTGGCATTGTGCCGCTCCACTGGCTGGCCTGCTGGTCTGTAGGGCACAGTGTGTCTCTCGCCAATGCCCCAATGCTTGAGGACTCCTTTCCAGAGTTTGCTGACAAATGGCTTGCCGTTGTCGCTGGAGATGGCACTGGGTGTACCATGACGACAGAAAACTTCGACCATTTTGTCAATGATAGCCTTGGAGGTTGGTGCTCGGAGAGGGAATAGCTCGACAAATTTTGTGAATGTGTCGAGCACAACCAAGATGTACTTGTGCTGCCGAGGCGTTGAAGGCAGTGGCCCAATGAGGTCCACGCTGAGTTGCTGCATGGGTTGTGTCGCCCAAGTGCTGTCCATGAGGCCCTTTGGCTTCTGTCGGTCCGGCTTGAACCTCTGACACTGCTGGCAGGCTCTGACATAGCGAGATGTGTCCGAGCGGAGGCCTAATCACATAAAACGGCTCCGGATCCGCCTCAGGGTTTTGAACAACCCTGGATGGGCGCTAAGTGGGTGGTCATGTTCCATTTGGAGAACTAGGGCCCTCAAGTGTTGTGGCAGCCAGACAACCCGCTTCAGACCTGCTGTGTAGTAGAGAAGTCCCTCCGGTGATACAGAGCTGTCCTGAGCTAAATCTCGGATGCGTTTCGCCTCCTTGGTGTCATCAGGCAAGCACCCCGTCTGAAGATACACTAGCAAGAGCTGCAGCAATGGGTCTTTCTGCTGTTCTGCCACAAGTTTGTCCGGCTCGGAAAGCACAGAGGTGTCAGTCGAGCTTACCAGGGCAGCCTCTTCCAAGATGATGGTCGGCGGTGGCTCTGGTGTTTCAATGGGGAACCAGTCCTCGGCTATGCCAGGCGGCGTTGGGTCAGGAGAGCCGGTCGGGACCCGGCTCAGCGCGTCGGCCGGTATGTTGGCACGGCCTCTACGGTGCCTGATCACGCAATTAAGACCCTGTAGTCTCAGAACCCACCTCCGTACTCTGCATGATGTTTGCTCCGTGCTGAACATCCATGCCAAGGATGCATGGTCGCAGTGAACCTCAAAGGAGGAGAACTCTATGTAAGGCCGGAATTTATCAACTGCCCACACCACGGCCAAACATTCCCACTCCTGAACAGTGTAGTTCCTCTCTGCCGTGGTGAGAGTCCTGCTAATGAAGGACACTGGTCTGAGTTGGCCATTCACCTCCTGCAGCAAGACTGCTGCGATTCCTGTGCCGCTGGCATCAGTCTCAATGATGAAAGGCCGGTTCAGATCTGGCAGGGCTACAACAACATCACTGGCCAGCGTTTCCCTCAACTCCTGAAAGGACTGCACTTGTGAATGCCCCCAGCTCCAGTGCGTACCTTTTTTGAGGAGCGTTGTGAGAGGCCTTGCTTTGTCTGAGAAGTGGGGTATGAAGTTCCTGTAGTAACCCACTAGTCCTAGGAACCTCTGGAGTTCCTTGACTGTTTTGGGCTCTGGGAAGTCTGAAACAGCCTGTACTTTGTCTGGATCTGGACGGCAGTTCCCAGGAGAAATAACGTGACCCAGGAACTTCAGTGACTGCTTACAGAGGGACACCTTAGCTGGATTGATCGTAAGATTTGCTGCTTCAATCCTGCGTAGCACCTCTGAGATGTGCTCGAGGTGCTCTGCAAATGTGTTGGAGTAGACCAGTACATCATCCAGGAATGCCATACAATAGTGGTGCTTAATGCCCTCCAAGACCTTGTCCATTAAGGCCTGAAATGTTGCTGAACCACCTGCAACGCCAAAAGGCATCCTTTCAAACTGGAACATGCCCTTGTGGCATATAAAAGCAGTCTTAGGCCGATCTTCAAGAGCAATGGGAACCTGAAAGAATCCCTGGGACAGGTCCAGGCTCGTGAACCACTTGGCTTGACCTAGCTGTGCGAGCACCCAGTCAGTACGGGGCATAGGGTGCACGGGCACTTTGGTTCTTGCATTTAGTGCCCTGTAGTCAACAGCCACCCTGTAGCCACCTGTTTTCTTGCCCACCAGAACAGGCGTGCTAGCCCATGGCCCCGTGCATGGTTCGATGAGATCTTGGCTCAACAATTCATCCACACCCTGATCAAGAATCTCTCTTTTGCGGCCATTGGCAGGGCGTAGCTTGCAGCGTACGGGGGAATGTGACCCAGTGTCGATGTTGTGCACCATTAGTGTTGTACAACCTGGTTGTGCAGTGAACAGATGCCCAAAATCATGTAGGAGCTTCTGCAGTTGTGCCTCATCTGCCACGTCACCATCAGCAGCACTGTGGGACTCTTGCAGTTCAGTATCCTCTTGCTGTGTGGCAAACAGTACCGCGAATGGTTCTGTCAGGTCTAGGTCGTCTTCACGATCCATTTCACTGCTGCGGCCCCGCGAAGTGACCACGGGCATGGGCTCTGTAGCAATTTGCCGGGCCTGTGGTGGTTTGTCAAACTTTACAACTGGCTGTGGGTCAATGCCCAGGGTCCAGCCCCCTAAGCCCATGTGCAAGGAAATGTTGGCAACTGCCAGAAAGTCTCGTCCAAGCACAACGTCGTGGCATAACTCTGGCATGAACAGAAAATGCTGTTTCCTCGAACCGCCTTCCCACTTAATGCGGCACCGCACTGCTTGAGCCGTCTCCGACCATCCTTTTGCCAGGCGAAGCGTGCGCTTTTCCTCCCTGATGGTAGCCCCCGATAGCTTGGCAGCACTTAAGGCCCGCGCATTCATCAGGCTGACACTAGCCCCTGTGTCTAGCAGCACATAAAAGGCAGTTTGCCCAACCAGAATCTCCAGCAACGGTTCTCTGCCCCCAGCTGTCGCCAGTACTTGGAGGGACGATGCGTAGCTGCTTGCCGGAGGGGCAGCTACGCCTGCCCGTTTCCCGGGCAATCCGCTTGCCTGTGGCCTGGGCGGTTGCAGCTGAAGCACTGCGAACGAGTCGCACAGGCCCGGGCCATGTGGCCCCATCCGCCACACCGGTGGCATTTCACCTCGCCTGCTCCTGGGTTGCCTCGGGGTGGAGGTCCTGGTTGCCTAGGAGGTGTGCCGCCGTGGTAGTAGCCCTGTGGCCCCGGCGGGGCCAGGCGACGCGGTCTTCCTCCGGGTGCCTGCTGTGGTGGGAGGCTTTGCAGTCCGCTGGCTGTTGGCAGCGAAAGATGCGGCTCCGGTGTCTGACCAGAGGCCATCACTGCAGTCGGCTGGAGCGACCACATGTACGGCGTCGAGACATTTGGCATGGCCGCCACGTTAGTGCAGGGCGCACAGCCAGCAAACGCAAGGTCAGCGGCTGCCTGCGTGCTTCTTGGCGGCGGCGGTGCATAGCGGAGGCGATGCCACGCCCGTTCCATGATGGGCCCTGCCGCCGCAGCCATGTCCTTCAGACTAGTGAAAGTCATCCCCGCTGTCAAATCCTGGAATGTAGGGTGCATTTGTCGGCAGACCCTCTCCACCTTGTCCGCTTCCGGGACGGATTCGCCGATGCGGTCATAGTATTCCGCGATCACGTGGATGAAACGCTTTAAATTTTCGGAAGGGTGCTGCGTTCGCTGGTCGAGCTCAGCCTTTAGTTTGGACTTGTAGTCCACACCCGCGAACTCGGCCTCGAACGCCGCCGTGAACGCGCTCCATTCCGAGAATCCCCCAACAAAGCGCCACCATTGTTTGGCCGTGCCGTCCAACGCCGCTGGCAGCAGCTGCACCCGGCTCTCCGTGGGGATGCCGCACACGTCGCAGTATTTGTAGCGCTCAAGGAATTCTCTTGGCGACTGTCCGTCCTCATAGCCAACGAATCTGGGGAGTGCGATGGGAGCACCTTTGAGGTTCAGAGAGTCGTGGCCAGCGTGGCTGAGAGGCCTAGCTGGCGCAGGCACTCCTGTGATGGTGGCGGTGGCATCGTCCGCTGACGGGGCCGCGAGTAGCAAGTTGCGAATTTGCGCGGCAAGGCGCTCCAGTTCTATCGGTGTGCCCGACGTGCTGTCCCGTAGCTGCTGTAGTAATTCGGGTGGAATTAACGGCGCTGGTGGCGTTGCTTCCGAGCCGTCGATGTTATTCATGGTGGCCGGCGACCGGACGAGCCCCCACTTGTTGTGAAATGGTTTATTGTTCAGCAGCGATTTAGATATAGCACTTCACTGTCCACCAAGTTCGCGCATCACAGTTCCCGCAGCACCAACAACCCAGTCCCGTTGGTCCCGTCGACCCGCACACAGCACCCGTCTACACCACCATCGCACTCCGCCATACTCTGTTGATGTTCCTGCCGCTCCGATCTCCGGTGGGCTCCCTCCGCTTGATCGCGATGCCACTGCTGATCTGCGGATGGGCTCACGCCCCGTCACAAAGCGGTGCGGCCGAGCCCGGACCATCGTCGGGGCCTTCCTGTGGAAAGCCACAGCTGTGCTTGTTTCCATGGGCTTCGCGCCTGGAGGTTCTAGCTTCGGCCGGCAGAAAACAGCCGACTCAGAACTGGCACGGACAGGGGGAATCCGACGGTGTAAGTAAAACAAAGCATTGCGAGCGCCGCTGGTCGGTGCTGACGCAATCTGATTTCTGCCCAGTGCTCTGAATGTCA